>NW_021145773.1:48055-54529 GCF_002837175.3 Physeter macrocephalus | reverse complement strand
ACAGTTGCCTCAAAGTAAACAGTACCAGAACAGAACAAAGTCCTTCCCGTAAATGTGTTATCTGTCCTGTATTCTCTATATCCATGGTATTACCATGACTTCACTTTTCAAACCAGTAACCTGTAAATTCTCCTATACTCTCCTCCCTTAGCCCCCATCTCTACAAGTTCTATAGAGTCTACCACCTTGATTACATCTGTACTTTACTCTCAGTGAGACTGCCGTTTCCTTAGTTCAATACATTTTCATTATTTGTCTGGATTACAGAAGAAACCTAAATGATCTGCCTCTTGTTTGATCCACCATCAATTCTTCCTCCAAAATGCTGTCAAAGGCCAAAGCAAAAACCAGACTCTAAAAGCACAAATGACTCCTCTACCTTTGGCCGATAAAATTAAAATTTTTGACCTCACCACACACGGCTCTCCATGACCTGGCTTCAGGATCATCTCTTGCCATTCCCCCTCACTTGCTCTTCCTAAAATGCTTCCTGGTGTTTGGCATTACCTGCCTTTATGGAAGCTCTTCCATCTGCCTTGAACACCTACCCTTCATACCTTTGCCTGGTTCTTAACCCTGAATGCGCATCAGACTCACCAAAGGAACTTGGGGGAAAAAAAAAAAAAAAAAGCAAAGCAGATGGTGAGATACCATTGACAAAATTCAGATTCGTTCTAAAAAACACTCCACCAGTAAGTATGATAAAAAGCCAGATTTGGGGGACTTCCCTGGTGGTCCAGCGGGTAAGACTCTGCACTCCCAATGCAGGGGGCTGGGGTTTGATCCCTGGTCAGGAAACTAGATCCCACATGCACGCCGCCGCTGAGAGTTCGCAGGCCACAACTAAACCCAGCGCAGCCAAAATAAATAAATTAAGTAAATATTGCGGGGGCGGGGGGAGCCAGATTTGATAACTACCTCTGAGCATCATCATGCCTGGGGGCTTGTCTGACTCATTCCCTCCCTTCCAGTCTGTCTTTGATGACTTTTTTCTCTATCCCCTCAGGACTTTGTACATGGTTTCTATCACTGCATTTACCATGTTAGGCTGAGCTGTTTACTTATCTGACTCCCACCTACAAGCTTCATCCTCAGCAATTCTAAGTCTGTTAGGGAGGCAAGGTTCCGTTCTGCATTGTTTTTTTTTTTTTTTTACACTTTTCAGTGCTTGGCACATATTAAGTGCCTGAAAAAAAACTCTTAAATGTTTATTTGACAAATAACTACCGACACTTCCCTGGGGGCACACTGGTTAAGACTCCGCGCTGCCAATGCAGGGGGCCTGGGTTCGATCCCTGGTCTGGGAACTAGATCCCACATGCATGCCGCAACTAAGAGTTCGCATGCCATAACTAAGGAGCCCGCCTGCCGCAACTAAGACCCAATGCAACCAAATAAATAATAAAAAATTTAAAAATTTAAAATTAAAAAAACAACAACAAATAATTACCTGGGGTAATGGCCTACAGAGAAGTGATCCTCTCAGTCGAGATTCCTGGGTTTACTTGAGAATGGGTGAGGAGCTGCATTCATATATACCCAGACTCTGGCCCCCAAAAGAACATTTCTGAAAAAGCAAAACAAAGCAAAACGGAGGAAGTGGTTTTTAGACTCGCTCTCTCACCTGGGTTTCACATCAATCCTTATAAAGTAGAACCAGGGCTTCCCTGGTGGCGCAGTGGTTGAGAGTCCTCCTGCCGATGCAGGGGACGCGGGTTCGTGCCCCGGTCCGGGAGGATCCCACATGCCGCGGAGCGGCTGGGCCCGTGAGCCATGGCCACTGGGCCTGCGCGTCCGGAGCCTGTGCTCCGCAACGGGAGAGGTCGCGACGGTGAGAGGCCCACGCACCGCAAAAAAAAAAAAAAAATAATAATAACAATAATAATAATAATAATATAAATAAATAAATAAATAAATAAAGTATAACCAAATATAACCATTGGATGACAGAGCTCAAGCTCCCAGAGGTTAGACAACGTGCCTGTGGGTCTACAAGGAACGAAGAAACAGTGCAACTGCCATTCTGACTCCACAGGAGGAGTGGCTCCACGGGAGACCTCGTCCCCACGCTGGGGACAGCGAGGCACTCTGTCAGAAAGTCCCCCAATTAGCAGGTGAGTTCAGCCCTAGGATCGTCAGTAGCTAACATCTCTGCCGCTTTAACTGACCAGCCGTGGGTTCTTCTTCCTTCGAGCCTCGTGCCCGGTTCCTTCCGGGCCATACAGGTCTTGGCACGTCGTCGCTCCTGGAAGGTGGGGAGGACGGCAAAGGTCCCTCTGGCTGGCTGTCAGCACTCCATCGCCTTCAGGTGGGGCAGGGAGGGCTCAGGTGGCCACTCGGCAGGGGCACACTCTCCAAAGGCACGAACCCCATAGGAGGAAGCAGGGAGCGCCGAGCGGACAGAGGCTTTCTGTAGCGAGACACCTCACTCACTCCCACCGAAACTACGCAGCGCCCAGACTCGGAAGAGCTCACACGGGACGGCAGTGCAGACGACGCGAAGGGAGAGGACCGGAGGGCGGCCCACCGGACGCCGCGGGGATGCTCCCGCCTCGGGCGCCGCAACTCTCCTGAGGGACGCGGCCGAGCTCGCGCCGCCCCTCCCCCACCCGCCCGGGGCTCACGCGCTGCGACGGTTACGCCGCGCGCGTTCCCACGCTCACCGGGCCTGCGGCCGCGAGTCCGCCGCTCTCCTCACCCGTCTCGGCCTCCCGCCGGCTGCTAGCCAGCCTCTGCCTCCCTGCCTCGACTCAACACTCGGCCGAGAACGGAAGTCCGGGCACCTCCGTCCGCAACCGACCACCCAACCCGAGGAAGCCGCGAGCGCAGGCCCCGCCTCTGCGCGACGTCAGCCGTCCACAGGCCTCCCCCCGGCCGCCGCTTTCCTGTTTTGGTGCCCCGAGGGGCGGGGCGTGGGAAGGGACACGCCCGGGCTCCGCCGGGAGGCCAGGAAGTCCGGCGTGGCGTCACTTCCGTGCTCCCGGGGACGGCCAATCAGGAGCGTCCATGAGGGGCGGGGGCGGGGGCAAGCTTGAGGCCGAGCTTCCACAGCGGCCCTGCCCAGGATTTCTCCGGGTAGTGGCCGCTCCCCGACGCGCCCACCCCGGGAGATCTGGACGTCTACCGTGCTGTCTTTTCCGTCCAGTCCTTTTTCTTCTCTTTTCGACGCCTCAGGAGTTTCAGCAGGGGTGTTACGAGTTGCGAAGGGATTTTTTTTTCTCTTTAGATTTCCTTTAAAGCCCTAAAATATAATATCAACACGTACTTTGGAGTAAATATATACTTTGTATTATAGAAAAGGGATACATTAAGTATTGGAAAGAGAAAAAACAGTACAGAATATAACAGTAAAACCCCCTGGGAAGCCTACCCATTTTTTTTTTTTTAACGCTTACTACTGATTTCGACGACGAGGCGTCACCACTAGCTTATACTCTATTAATAGAAGAGACAGAAAAACGAAATAATTACTAGTTCTGATCAAGGCTCTAAAGGAAAGCAGAGGCTGAGATAGGCCCGATCCAGACAGGTCAGCCAGCGACGATCTTACCGAGCAGAACCCTAACGGAAGAATGCGAGGGGGCGAGCCTGGGAAGAAGGGGGCAGGGTCCTGGTGAGGAACATTCCAGAAAGAGGGCGTGGCTTATCGGAAAAGCCCAATGCCCGTTATGGAAATTTAACGATCCGAGCGCGAGGCGAAGACCGTTATTCTCGTTGCTAGATTTTTCTCTGCCTGGTGGACTGTGTTGGCCAAATTCAAATCCAGTGTTTAAATACGAAAGTTACAAAACTCGGTGGAACTATATTGCACTATAAATTGTGTAGGTATCCTTTTTAAAATAATATTAATACTTTTGAAAAATAGGGATCTGGCTGGCTATTGAAAAAAAAAAACTTTTTTTGAAAGAGAAGATGGAAAAGATAATCACCGGAATCTCTATTTCCCTGAGATAACCATTTCAATGTGTATCCTTGAAGAATGTATTACATACGTTTTTATTAAAGTAGCCATGAAAGGATATTTATAAAATGCTAAGCTACTCACCACGGTGTAAGAAACGGAATATTACCGTGAATCCTGAACAGAGGGGCTCCTCCATTTTACAGGGTACCTTGGGCTAGGGACACACAGAAATGTTTTAACTTCCTATAAAATCAGAAAACAAGTGGAATATTAGGTTGAAGAAAATCTTTTAATATTTACCATTTATTTGTATTTATACCAATACGGTCATAAAATATAAATTTTGATATTTTTAAGGAGGAAAGTGCCCCTGAAGGCAAAAAGTGCCTAGGGCCACTAAAGTCATAATTTCATCCTGCTTCTGAGCCCGCTGTGGGTCTTTCCTTGTAATATTACCACGTTTGTCTTTCATCTGTAAATATATGAAGCTTAGCGTGTTTTTAAACTTTATCAAATTAGACTGAATGCGTTTTTCCGTGAATTGCTTTTTACACTCAGAGATTCATTGATCCAGGGTATGCTCAGGAGTTGTAGAGCCTAAAGTTTACACAACTTGAGGGGTGTCTTTAATATTTATTTGAAATGAATAGCACAAATTACAAATTTTTAAAACGGACAAACCCCACAAATATTAAAAATTCAGAAAAAATATTTAAGCTGCAAACACAACTCTATAAAAGTTACATATTTGGGCTTCATACACTTTTATCTCAGCAGTGAGGTTGAAGATCATTTTCTATACAAGGAACACAAACGTAATTCAGTCTTTTTCTAGTAAGATTGATGAAACTTTATTGCGTTTATGAAAGTTTCAAATTAATATTTCATTTGATAATACGCAAATTTTTAGGATTGTCAAGTTAAAAAAAATTTGTATCAAGCCTTTTTTCACAGATAAGCTGTAAGAATTCAGAACACATAAAGTTTCTGGTGTAATGATTGAACCTAAATACTTGGAATTGATAACACATTACTACTAAGTTGTCATAGATTTTCTCATTTTCAGATACAGATTGTGAGTTTTATTATGTCAGTATTTTATGTCAAAATTTCAGTACTTTTTCCAGTTTGATCATTTGACTCATTACTCATCATTATTTGGATTATCAACAATCCAAGAACATGTTACGCATTATTTCTCTTTGAAATGGATCTGTTCTTAATGAATTACGAAAATATTTGTTATAATTTCTATTGATTTCATCATCATTAACCTTCACTGTAGGATCTTATTCCATGATTTTGTCAACTTTATATAATTTATATACAATTATACACAATAAGTACACAGTTTAGGTGTATGGTTGAGGGATTTTAACAACTCTGTAATTTCATGTAACCATCTCTAATCATGATATAAAACATTTTCTTCCTGCCAGAAGAGTGCCCTTGGGACACGTGGCAGTAAATCTTCTCCCCATTCACCCAATGGAAACATTGATTTGACTTCTATCAACATATCTATCATCATAGATTCATTTAGACTATTCTAGAACTCTATCAACGGAATTATACACTATGAATTCTTTTGACCATCTGCTTTTGTTCAACATGAAGTGTATGAGGTTCACAGATGTTATTGTATGTATCAGCAGTTCATTTTTATTGCAGAGAAGGGTATAATTCAATGAATACACCACAATTTGGTTTTTTTCTTTTAGTCATCTACTGATGAATATTGGTTGGTTTCAAGTTTTCCACTGTTAATAGATAAAGCTGTTATGAACATTACTGTACAAGTCTTTTAATGGTCATACGTTTTCATTTAACATGGATAAATATGCAGGAGTGGAATTGCTGGATTACAGAGTAGGTGTGTCTTTAACATTACAAGAATTTACAATCCATTTTCCAAAGTGATTTTACCATCTTAAATTACCACAAGCAAAGTATAAGACTTCCATTTGCTCCACAACCTTGTCAATACTATCCCTATTGTAAGTCTTTTACATTTCAGTCATCCCAATGGGTTAAACCTGTGCCTCATTTGTATTTCCCTAATAACTAATGATGTAGAACATCTTTTCATGTGCAGATTGAGAATTAGTGTATCTTCTTTGTGAACTGACTGAGCTTTCAGGCAGAGCACAGAGGATTTTTAGGGCAGTGAAAGTACTCTGATATTAAAGGAGTGATACATGTCATTATACATTTGTCCAAACCCATAGAATGTATATATCAAGAGTGAACCCTAATGAAAACTATGGACTCTGGGTGATAATGACGTGTCACCGTAGGTTCATCAGTTGTAACAAATGTACTACACTGGTAGGGAATGTTGATAATGGGGGATGCTATGCATATGGTGGGGAAGCAGCGGGTATTTCAGAAATCTCTGTACCTTGCTCTGAATTTTGCTGTGAACCTAAAACTGCTCTGAAAAACTAACGTCCTTTTTAACCTTATGGTCCAACGGCTCAGACTTTTGAATGGAGATGGCAGGTAGGCAGATTAACATTTTAGCCTGGGGCTTCCCTGGTGGTGCAGTGGTTGAGAGTCCGCCTGCCGAT
>NW_021145773.1:3722-47961 GCF_002837175.3 Physeter macrocephalus | reverse complement strand
TTTTTTAGCCTGGCGTTTGGGGGAGAATCTGACCTATAACTACACATTTGGGAGCCATCAGCACGTAGATGTTATTTCGAGGCATCGGGAGAACGTGAAGAGCCCAAAAAGCCTCGAGGAACATGAGCATTTAGAAGTTGGGGGCAGTGGGGGAGTGTAGCAGAAAGTGGTAATTGATTCTACATGTATAGAATCAAAGATAGCTAATACCGTGGCTTGTTTGTATGGTGATAACAATGCAGAATAGGTGAGACTGACAATTTAGAAGGATCAGCAAAGGACCAAAATCTCTGAGATAATGTGAAGGGACAGATTGCAGGGCTCAGGTGCAGGGACTCAGCTTGTAGCAGGAGGAATGAATGTAGATGGAGGTAGGATTGACTGGTTGGTGCAGGCAAGAGGGATTTGATGGAGGATGGCTTCAATTTTCTCAGTGAATCATGAAAAGGGCAGAAGAGGGGTGTGGGATGGTTCAATGTAGGACATAGCTGATGTGGGTAAAAGAACAGCAAGCCTATTCGAGGGTTGCTGGCACTACTGAGCCCGCGTGCCACAACTACTGAAGCCTGCGTACTTAGAGCCCATGCTCCGCAACAAGAGAAGCCACAACAATGAGAAGCCCGCGCACCGCAAGGAAGAGCAGCCCTGCTCACGGCAACTAGAGAAAAGCCCGCGCGCAGCAATGAAGACCCAACACAGCCAAAAATAAATAAATTTATAGAGGGTTGCTGGCAACACTGTGTGTCCTTTTGAGGTTTATGGTCATTAAACCAGCTCAGCTGTGTGATTTTCTTCTAGGAATATTCAGCTCTTCAGGTGCAGATAGGAGGCAGATGGAAGGGCTCATCCAGGTCTGGTGTCTTGAGCAGGGAAGTACCAGGGGGAGAGAATGAAGAGCCGAGGGTGTTCAGAAGGAATTGTAATGACAGACACATGGGTAGCCTAGGAGTGGGTTGATGGATCGATGGATTATTTGATGAGGTCGAAGAATTATAACTATGGCGTGTTATTTCAGGAGATAGACTGGGAAAGGTGTTCAGAAAGTGCTAGACTGTGTAGCCTCCAAGAAAACAGGCACCAAGTCTGTATTGTTCCCTCTTGCATCTTTAGCTCTTAACAGTACCTGGCTCACTGCATGTGGTCAGTGATGCTTGTTGAACTAGAAGTAGTGTTCTGAGAACAGATGCCATGGTCTGATTACACACTCATTTTTTACCTCCTGTGCACTGCAGTTCTGGACCTCTTTGTTGGACAATGAAGTCTCCAAATTAAGATAAAACCGCTGAAAGGCATGCTTACTGAAGAGTGCTCAGTGGCCAAGAACTGGGCCAAGAACTCAAATCATGCAGTCAAGACTGTTTAAAAACAATTTTATTTGTTCCTCGGTCTTGTTTCTTGTGAGATGGGTCGTCTTCTTCTCCTTACCTTTGTTCACTTTCTGAGTCTACTCCTCCTCCTCCACTCCCTGCCAAGTACACGTTTCCTCTTCTGCCTTTTTCTTGCTGTAAATGGGGTTGTCCATTTCATGGCTCCAACTCTCACCCTTAGGGAGCTAGCAAACCAACCCATCTCTCTAGTGTGCTTTTTTCTTGTCTGTTCTCTCCATGCAGTAGACTGGGGTCTCCTCAAATGGGCCCTGTTGATACTTCAAAGTCTACACGTTCAAACCAAACTCATGGTTTTCCCTTTTCTCTTGGACCTGTGTTTGACAAATACAGTCTACCCTGCCCTTCTTTTTCTTCCAAATTCCTGGATCCTTGTACGTAAACAGGGTGTTTGGCAAAAGTAAGATTTTTGGGGGGGGGTGGGGGAAGGGCATGGAGCTAGGGGTGAGAAAAAGTTAAAAAACTAAACTTTGACAAAGTGCACAAGTTTATTGGGTAAAATTCACAGCACAGGTAATTACCCACAGTCCTGCACGTGCGTGGGTCGCTTCCTCAGGACCCATTCACCTCTTCTGCTGATGGAACCATGATTTTCCACAGGGGTGTTTACCCTGTCAGCCATTTAAGGCAGGTTGAGCTAAATCCCAGCTCCAGACGTGAGCCCAGATGGGTTGAAGACCATCCTATTTTTGTGGCTACAGTGATGGCTCAGAGGTGGGCACAAGCTCTAATTTGGGCACTGAGAACAAAACCCAGGACTTAAGCAAGAGCTCCTGTTCTCTTCTCTGCATGGCATCCTCTATTTAAATAATAATAAGAAGAAGGGTGCTATAACATGGGGCTCTATGAAGGCACCCCTCGGGGCCAAGGGGCCCCCTGTGTGGATTGAAGATGAAGTGGACTCTGGAGAAGGGAGAGCTGAGAATCGGCAAGAAAACACATTCTGGGGCCTCCGAGTAGCTGGACGCACCCTTGCCCTCTGGATTTTCAGTCTGAGAGTCCCCAGATTGCAAGTTAAGACTTCTAACCTATAAACTCACAACCCCACTCCCCGGAGAGAACCAGTCAACACTTTGGGTTTAACTCCTCCCTTACGCTGTAATGCACCTCTATCTACACAACTTTTTCTTTCTTTTTTGGCCGCACCACGCGGCATGTGGGATCTTAGTTCCCCCAGCAGGGATCGAACCTGTGCCCCCTGAATTGGAAGCAAGGAGTCTTAACCACTGGACCACCAGGAAGTCCCTATTTTTTTTTTTTTTTTTTACTGTTACAAAATTAAGAAGATAATATGTACACTTCTGAATGGAAAACAGTATGTATTTTAGTTGATGATATTGTTTACCTTGTATGTTAACCAAATCTATCATTATCATTTAAAAATATTTTTATTTATTTATCTATTTATTTATGGCTGTGTTGGGTCTTCGTTGCCATGCGTGGGCTTTCTCTAGTTGCTGCGAGCAGGGGCTACTCTTCATTGTGGTGCGCGGGCTTCTCATTGCAGTGGCTTCTCTTGCTGTGGAGCACGGGCTCTAGGCGCTCGGGCTTCGGTAGTTGTGGCACGCAGGCTCAGTAGTTGTGGCCTGCGGGCTCTAGAGCGCAGGCTCAGTAGTTGTGGTGCACGGGCTTAGTTGCTCTGTGGCATGTGGGATCTTCCCAGACCGGGGATCGAACCCGTGTCCCCTGCAATGGCAGGCGGATTCTTAACCACTGTGCCACCAGGGAAGTCCCTCATTATCATTTTTAATTACTGCCTAATATTCCATTCTAGGAATACACCATCATATATAGTAAACTTCCTATTAAAGAACATTCATATTTTTCTAGTTTTCATATTATAAATGTGCCATTCTTTTACACTAGTTCTATTATTTCTTTAGGTCCTAGAAGTGAAATTGCTGGATCTCCGAATACGTCCATTCTTAAGGCTTTGATGTATTCTACCGGATTGTCCTCCAAAAGGAACATGTAATTTATATTCCCATCAGCCTGGAGATTGGTATGTTTGACAGACAGAAGAAGGTGACTAAAGGCAAAATGCTTATTAAAAAGAAAATATTCATTTGTTCTGGGACTTCCCTCGTGGCACAGTGGTTAAGAATCCGCCTGCCAATGCAGGGCACACGGGTTCAACTCCTGGTCCAGGAAGATCCCACATGCTGCAGAGCAACTAAGCCCGTGCACCACAACTAATGAGCCCACGGGCCACAACTCCTGAAGCCCGCATACCTACAGCCCATGCTCCACAACAAGAGAAGCAACCGGAGTGAGAAGCCCGCGCACTACAATGAAGAGTAGCCCCTGCTCTCCGCAACTAGAGAAAGCCTGCGTGCAGCAACGAAGACCCAACACAGCCAAAAATAAATAAATAAATTTTTAAAAAGAAAATACTCATTTGTTCCCTGAATATTTATCGAGTGTCTATTATTTGCACAACACCATGATAGGTGCTGTGGATATACTGGTGAATGAGGACTCCTAAACTTGTGTCTCTGTATTCTTCCTTCTCTGATGACGGCAAGCTTGGAAAAATGTCTAGCTTTGTGGATGAATTAACCAACATCACACATCCTGATGCTACACTCAGGAGACAGGGGTGCTGCACCTTGGCACACAGGGTGGCCGCACTGTATGGGATATTGCTCACCCACACCTTCCTTTCTATGTTCTCCCCTGTACAGATGAGGCTAGAAGCCTGGGCCCTTTATTTCCCTTGCCAGCAAGGGAAGTCTAACAGAGGCAGTTTTTCCAGAAGCAAGGGAAGAGATTGCTGGTTTCTTTGTTTTTTCCAGTTAAACACCAGATGAATTCTGTGACTGGCTTTGAGAGGGCATCTTGTATGAAAAATACCTATCTTTAAACACTAGAATCACACTCAGGAAGATGAGATACGCACATCATGACAGGCACACGGGAACCGAAACCAGTTTGTGGGAACACAAACTTCCCTGTACCACTTACCTAATACGCACACACACTAAAATATACATCTAAACAATTGAAAAACAGAAAGCAAAATAGCATGCATTATTAAAATTGTTAACGTTCTCTTTTTGGCTGAATGCACGTACAGTTGAATCCACATCCTGAAAATGTTCATTGGGGGAATTCCCTGGCTGTCCAGTGGTTAGGACTCGACGCTTTCACTGCCGAGGGCCTGGGTTCAATCCCTGGTGGGGAACTAAGATCCCATAAGCTATGTGGCGCAGCCAAAAAAAAAAAAAGAAAAAAAAAGAAAATGTTCGTCGGACATGACTACCCTCTGCTGCCATTAGAGGGACCTGGGATCCTGTTGTTGTATGAAAACCATGAGTTGTAATTATTTTCAATATAATGGCACAGAAAATATTAAATCAACTCATGCACTCGCCTTTCTTTTCACATTCAGACAAACTTGAATATGAAATGTGAATCAATTTTTAATGTTCCACAATGTTATTATTTTCATACCCTTCCCTTGGCTGTTGCACCTTCTTCAGTAAAATCAATAGTGAAAATAGCTTTATTGACACGTATATAAACACAACCAGACCTAGAAAAATGGACAAGAGAGAGTATCAGCCGCCTAACATTTTTCATCTCCGTCTTCTCCCTCACTGTCATCGTCACAATAAAAGATGTCTCGAAACAGGAAGACTGGCTTGGGGGTTGCCGGGGTCTGGATCTCAGTCCCTTTTTTCTCCATCTTCTTCTCTAATTTTGCTTTAAGCAACGGTAGACTAGTCTCGTAAAGGTAGTCTATAATCTCTAAAGAAAAGAAATTGTATCTTGAGACGATCTGACAAAGCCTCTTCCCAAGGTCAAAGGACGGACGGGGCGGACGATGACAGCGCGTTGCTACTGGCATTACTGTGTGCAGGACCTGGCTCTAACTGCTTTACCCATAGTCACTCATTCAGTCCTCTCAAAAATCCTACGAGGTAGGCACTATTGTTCACCCGTTTTTCAAATGAGGCATAAAGACATTATGAAACTCATCCAAAGTCATAGAGTCAGGAGGGCAAAGCCAGGATTCAAACCCAGGAAGTGGTGTCTGCTGGACGCACGGGAGCATTTTGTCACACACTGCAGGGCGGAGTGTGACCCGAACCAGTGGTTCCCAAACAATGATGCTAGGCAGGCCACTGGCGACTCACTTGTGAGCTCTTTGGAGAAAAATCTAGCGTCTGGACCCAGACTAGAGACTAGGATCGACTGGGTCTGGGATGAGACTCAGGTATGTATCTTTTTCCCAAGTTCCCCACCTGACGCCGATAGTCCAGGTTTGGGAATTACATATGTAAACCACCTACAAATGGCTGCAGAGAAGAAACTGTATCTCCAGTTTTTTGTGGATCAGTGTGTGTGCAGGCATGTGGTGTGAGCGTGTGCATGTGACCATGTGCGCTGTGCAACCCAGAAGCACTCGCGGCTACTCACCCAGTGCTTGCTAAACGCCCGGCGGCCTGGTGACCACACTTTTCAAGCTCATTATCTCATTTAGTACTTTTGAAAGTCCTGTCAGGTAGGGGTTATAATTTGCCAATTTTCACCGTTTTCCATTTGAAGAATCTGAGGTTCCCAGAAGTCACTACCCAAGGTCACACTACCAGCGTTGTGTCCCCATATGCTGCGTTTTTAACTATTCAGATATCGAAAATACTGACCTGGAAAAGTCTTCTTCTGCCAAAAGGGAACACAGGTAGCTTTCAGCTTATAAAATTTAGTTTGGACATAAGATGGAGGAACATCCCTTTAGAAAGGAAAAGGTGTCAGAAAGTTAGTGGCAGTTTAAAAATTAATCATTTCAGTCCTGTGTACTAAGTGCATTGACTGAGGGGTGGTCTACAGACCTAAATAGCTTTCTTAATCCTCATGTCTACACATGTGAGAAAAATAAGACACACATGAAAAGCTATTGTTCATCTGGTTAAACACACACACACAACAGGAAGAAAAACAGCAGTACAGCAAGACGGATTCTGTCTAAACTAGAATAATCTAAACTACCAGTTGGGAAGACAAGGTGTAACACTAGCTAACAGGGGCTGATGCTAACGTGGTCTTCAGCACCACCCTGAGGGCTCTCCGCAGAGCAACAAATAACCCTCACGACCACTCTGCGAGGGGGCTCCTATGCTTATCCCTCGTTTCGGAGCTGGGGAAACCGAGAGAAGATGGCCAAGATCTTACAGTGAATAGGGAAGGGCTGGGACTTCAATTGGGTCCACTCCAAATTCTACTTTTTTCTTTTTTTTTTTGATATCGGTTTTTTTATATGGAAGTATAGTTAATTTATAACGTTGTGTTAGTTTCAAGGGTACAGCAGAAAGATTCAGTTATACACATATATGTATATTATTTTTTCAGATTTTTTTCCATTATAGATTATTACAAGATATCGAGTATAGTTCCCTGTGCCATACAGTAGGTCCTTATTGTTTATGTGTTTCATATACAGTAGTGTGTATATGTTAATCCAAGACTCCTAATTTATCCCCCTACCTCCCTCCCGCTAACCCTTTGGTAACCGTAAGTCCGTTCTCTATGTCTGTGAGTCTATTTGTGTTTTGTAAATAAGTTCATTTGTATCCGTTTTTTAAGATTCCACATAAAATTGATATCATATGGTATCTGTCTTTCTCTGTGTGGCTTACTTCACTTAGTATGATCACCTCTAGGTCCATCCATGTTGCTGCCAATGGCAACATTTCACAGACCCTACACTCTTAACCACTACATTTAGGATAACTACATATCTGTCACAATGCAAAGGCAGGGGTCTGGATTTTTTTACTTTACAAAGCTAAATAAAGTGGATGCTTACGATATTCTGGTGAGTCAAATCCATTTTCCATTTGCAATAAGGAGGACGGAAACAACCACATCTTAAATATTGTTGTAAAGTGAAAATCACTAACTTCACTTCCTGGGCACTCACTTCCTAAGCCATAAAAGCGTGGCATATTTGTTTCAGTAGTTAATTAGTTGTTATATGATTAGTGGGAATAATTGGATCTGCTACGTATGTGGAAGCACAAGACGGCTGGGCTCTCTCTACCTCTTCACGGCAGCAGCTGCGCGCTGCATGTGCACCGCGTGCCACGCACTGCCTCCTTACTGTCGTCCTCATCACGGCCCTGTTAAACCACTTCGCAGATGAGGAAACCACGCCGCAGAGGCAAGTGAGGGAATGACCTGCCCCAGGCCGGCTAAATTATGAGCTGAGTCCCAGGACTTGACGCCCGGTCCATCTGACTGCAAAGACCAAGTTCCAGGGCATCTATGCCTTTCCTCTTCCCACGGCGCCCTGCGCCCAGGTTGTTCTGCAGATCAAAGCTCAGGCTTCAAGAAGTAACAGTAACTGATCCGGGCATTTCCAAACAAAGTAGGCGTTACATCTCATTAGGTGGAGACGCTTTCTTTAAAATCCTGCCTAAATAATTCACAAGGGAGGCTTAAAGAACCTGAAGAGACCGAACTTTTAATGTAATTCTTTTCACTGTTTTAGTTCATTATTAAAACTTTGAGGATGTACTATTTCCAATGGTATTTGACTGGATGCCATGATGTCTGTTTTACAGCTTTGAGATTGCTAAACCTTAACCGGAACAATCAATATTTAAGTATATAATTCTACTTAAAATCATTAAAAACCCACTTTAATTTAAGAAATGTGATCTGAGGCAATGTCACAAGATACACAAACATTTATTGGAAAAGTCAGATTTTTCAAAAGCGGTTTGATATTACAAAGGGAGGGACCTGTCGACCTGAGTACTTCTTAGGATGGGAGTTGGTGGGGTACACAGCAGGACACCCTTCCTTCAAAGCCACTAACACCCTCCCCTCTCAGGGACCCACAAACCCAAGAGCTGGTGCCCTACCCCTGAGACGAGCTAGAAGAGGAAAGGGTTTGGAACCACGGGCATGTGTCTGTGACTCCCAACGGGGCCTGCCACGAAAAGATTCCAATTCTCCAAGTTAAAAAAAAAAAAGACTGACTGTTCTTTGTCCATAATCCCGAGGTGTAAATAACTAGCCAGCAGAACCAGTTTACACCCTTCTTAATGGATCAGTGACAACCTCACGCCAGCAGCCACGTTTCTGAAAGGCAGCCAGGCTGCGGCAGCCCTGTTGCCCTCAGCACCCTTCCCAAACTAAAGGCCAGACAGTCCCCCAACATCCCCACCTCCCAGAGCCCACCAACCCCCGAGCCCCGCGATGCTCAACAATTTGCGTTGCTTAGAGGGACTGTGCTTTGCCAGCCAGCTCTCCATTGCTTGGCTAGCAGTGAATTCAGGTCTTCAGAGCGGTGGCCTCTCCTCCAGTGGCAGGAACTGAGTGAAAATGCAAGGACCGTGGCGATGAAGGGAGACAGCGACAACTGATGAAATCTCACCCCTTGGATGAGAACTGCAAATGAACAGCACACCGAAACCACTGAGGGAAACCCGAAGAGGAACAGGAGCTTGATGTGGTCTCAAAATATCTCCCCGTGGCCATTTCTTTCCACCAAGAGGAAAACTTACTTTTCTATAGTGGGGCAGTGTGGCAGAGGCCGCCAGAGCCAGGGGATCAAAATCAGAACCACATGCCTCACGATGGGATGTGACCTGGTGACAGAAACACAGCCTCCCCCGTGACTGATTCCCACGTAAAATACAAAACCCGAATCTAACGGTGAGGAAGCGTCCGACAAACTCCCCAACTGAGGCAAGTTCTCCAGAACGACTAGCCTGTGTTTTCTCACAATTTCAATGTCATAGAAGACAAAGGCATCAACAGATACACACTACTGTGCATAGAACAGATAAACAACAAGGACCTAGTGTATAGCACAGGGGACTTTATTCAATATCTTGTAATAACCTATAACGGAGGGACTTCCCTGGTGGCGCAGTGGCTAAGAATCCGCCAGCCACTGCAGGGGACACGGGTACGAGCCCTGGTCCGGGAAGATCCCACATGCCGCAGAGCAACTAAGCCCATGCACCACAACTACTGAGCCTGTGCTCTAGAGCCCGTGAGCCACAACTACTGAGCCCAGGCGCCTAGAGCCTGCGCTCCGCAACAAGAGAAGCCACCGCAATGAAAAGCCCGCATGCTGCAACAAAGAGTAGCCCCCGCTCGCCCCAACTAGAGAAAGCCCACGCGCAGCAATGAAGACCCAATGCAGCCAAAAATAAATAAATAAGATAATAAATAAATTTTTAAAAATCTATAACAGTAAAGAATCTATAATGGAATCATTTTGCTGTACACCTGAAACATTGTAAATCAACTATACTCCAATAATTAAAAAAAAAAGAAAAGGAAGAAGAACTGCGGATTAGAAGACACTAAGGAGACAGACCCTGGACTGGATCTTAAATCGGGGAAAGTGTTATAAAGGACATGACTGGGGCGACGGGTGAAATTTGCATGGGGACTGTCTTTTAGACAACCGTAGTGCATCAGTGTCAGGTGCCCTCAGTACGATCACCGTGCTGATGCAGAATAACAGCCTTGCTGAGGACATGTCGTCCACCACTAACACTGAAATGGTTAAGGGGAAGAATCCTATTTCCTTGTAGAAGAGGGAGCGGGAGAGGGAGGGAGGATAAAGTCAGCGTGGCAAATGGTAAAAGGCTAATTATGGGCAAAGGGACAGTGGGTTCTCCGCCCCAGCCACAGCTGGTGTGCTCCTTGAAGCTTTAAAGAGACTCTGCACACGTTTCATTCACTCTTCTCAGGTGTCTTGGGGTGGAGGTGGTGGTTGGAGCGGAGGGAGGGTTGGTCTGATTTACCTGGTCCGGTACTTAGACAGGGCATTCCCAATACATATATACACAAATACAATTTATAGATGAGCTCCATAGGCAGCAAGAATTTCAGTCCTGTTCTTCAAATCTGAGAGGCAGTCGTTTATTAGAACTCCTCTCTGATTTTTTCAGTAGCTTGATATTAAACAAATGGCCTTACCCTATGGTGCTAGCAAGATCTTCCCAGTCTATTTCATTAACATCTTCCACATTTATTTCATACAACCTATGAGAAAAAATTAAAATTAAGTTTTCAAGCCAAAAACCAAGATGATGGACATCTTCATGGACTCACAGAATATTAAGAGCTGGAAGGCCTTAGCGTGTTCACCCCTGTTCCAGCTCCCTTGTTACACAGGCCCAGTGTCATTGGCATGCTAACCCAAGGTCAGCCCAAGGTCATGGGGTGAGCTACAGACCAAAAAATCACCCTTCCTCCTCCTGAGCCCTTGGTATCTCCCACCAAGCCTAGCAAAAAACACAACTTCAGGGGTTTCCCTGGTGGCGCAGCGGTTGAGAGTCCGCCTGCCGATGCAGGGGACGCGGGTTCGTGCCCCGGTCCGGGAAGATCCCACATGCCGCGGAGCGGCTGGGCCCGTGAGCCATGGCCGCTGAGCCTGCGCGTCCGGAGCCTGAGCTCCGCAACGGGAGAGGCCACAGCAGTGAGAGGCCTGCGTACCGCCAAAAAACAAACAAAAACACAACTTCACAAGGAACTATATTCAATATGCTGTGATAAACCGTAATAGAAAAGAATGAAATATGAAAAAGAATATATATATGTATAACTGAGTCACTTTGCTGTACAGCAAAGGTTAAACACAACATTGTAAATCAACTATACTTCAATTAAAAAAAAACAACAACAATACAGGGACTTCCCTGGTGGCACACTGGTTAAGACTCCACACTCCCAATGCAGGGGGCCCAGGTTCGATCCCTGGTCAGGGAACTAGATTCCACACGTATGCCGCAACTAAGAGTCTGCATGCCACAACTAAGGAGCCCGCCTGCTGCAACTAAGGCACGGCGCAACCAAATAAATGGATAAAATATTAAAAACCAACCAACCAAACGAACAAACAAAAACACAACTTCACCATTCAATGTAGACACACAAGAGTAGTAGTATACATGTGTACTCAGCACTTACTATGTGACAGACACTGGGTTAAGACCTTGATACCCACTAATCCATTTACCCTCAACACCACCTGATGAAGCTGGGGGATTATGTCCTTTCCACAGGCCAGGAATCAGGGCGGAGAGCTCGAGTCATTGGCTCAAGGTTTCATGACTCACAGGCGGTACCCACATTGGAACCCTGGCCTGCCTGACGTGAGATGCCCTCCTTGGCCCTGCTAGTCTCTGCTGTCTCTCTGGTAGAGGAGAAAAGGGGGAGGGCAACCCCAGCCAGGCCAGCGTGGAGGACGAGGAAGCCCACCAATGACGGAGAAGCAGGCTTCCTGACAGAGGGCAAGAATAATGAAGCTGGACAGGGCGGCCAGAATCCAAAGGCTTCTTCTGCTCTTTGCTGCTCCTCATTGGACACGAGCCCAGGCCCACTGGACTCGCAGACTTTGTAAAACAGGTCCACGTCTCCCTGTCCATCAGGGGAGGGAGGACTCTGCACGGACCAGGAACTCAAAGACAAAACTGAAGACCAAGCAGCAGTGACACCAACTAACGCGTGCTAGAGAGCAGCAGACCTCGGCCTGAAGTATTTACCTCCATTTTCCAACGGACAGAAGTAGGCAATGTCTACGTGAGAGCCTTAAAGACTAAAATAGCTACGTTTACTGAGCGCATGCTACGTTTTACATGCATTATTTCATTTCTTCTCCCAATGACACTAAGAGGCAGGTACTGTTATTACCATCCTCATTTAAGATGAACAAACCAAGACCTAGAAAGGTAGGAAACACGTCCAAGGTCATGCACATAGAAAGTGCTGGAACAGGAATATGAACCGGGGTAATCTTACTGCAGATTCTGCTGTTTAACAACTACTCTTTGGCTAGAGAGAAAAACAGGTAAAATATCGGCACTTTCTACTTCTGTACCTTTCAATGAGGTTGATCTTGGCCTGCAGGGCATTAGCTCCCCGGTATACGTCCTGACCATTTGTCATCCTCTTGGTTAGAATTTCCGTCCTACATTGAAAGAAAGAAAAACAGTTTATTTTCAGGGGTAAAGTTTCCACTAAAATGTCCTTGGTTTTCCTCATTTAAATTGTCCTTACTCAGAACCACTTTATAACGTTCGCAACTCACCACTGCTAACATTTACCACCATCAAGAATATACCTTTCAAAATTTTTTTAAAGTGGGAAAGGGTAAATAGAGATAGAAAGTTGATGGTTATTGAAAATGAATGATGGATACAAGGAGTTCTAAGTTGGTGTGTGTTACACAATTTCCATAATAAACAGTTACAAAAAAGGAAGGAGGAAAAAGAATAAGCCTGCTTGCAGGTGCTAAAGGGCGCTGTGTAAACTCAAGTTATTTTTGCTTGTTTATAAAACAGAGAGACATTGCTCTTATTACCATTATAGCTGCTGAAACACCAAATTACACAGATTTAGTAAAGTGATCGATGATTCAATGACTCCTCTAAGGCCCAAAGTTCATGGCTGAGGGAAAGGGTTCCCTGAAGTTCCTAATGAGAGCAGCAGCCCAATTAAAAATATTTAAAAAGTGCTTCTCTTGAAGGGTGAAATTTGTCACAATCTGATGGACAGATCATGAGCTGTGACATTTACTTTCTTGAGAAGGGAGGTACATGACGCACACGCACAGAAACTGACACTGTTTTCACTAATAGTCGCCCACGTTCACTGGTTTGAAATGTACCCGTTGATGCCATTTCAATGTTTCATGAAGTAAATCTATGTTCAGCGTTCAAGTTTCCTACTTTTTTCTTCAAATTAAAAAAGAACCCTTGCATGTTATTTAATTATGCTGATTCTGAAGCACGGCTCCCCTTCATCATTTCTCTTTTAAGACACCGACATATCATCTTCCAACTGAGGCTTTATAACCCACTCCTTTTTGTAAAAAATTAATTAATTAATTTTATTTTTGGCTGTGTTGGGTCTTCGTTGCTGCACGCGGGCTTTCTTTAGTTGTGGTGAGCGGGGGCTACTCTTCGTTGCAGTGCACGAGCTTCTCACTGCAGTGGCCTCTCTTGTTGCAGAGCATGGGCTCTAGGCAGGCGGGCTTCAGTAGTTGTGGCACGCAGGCTCAGTAGTTGTGGCTCACGGGCTCTAGAGCGCAGGCTCAGTAGTTGTGGCGCACGGGCTTAGTTGCTCCGCAGCATGTGGGATCTTCCCGGACCAGGGCTTTGAACCCGTGTCCCCTGCATTGGCAGGCGGATTCTTAACCACTGAGCCACCAGGGAAGCCCCCACTCCTTTTTTTAAGTCTAAGATATAGGGGTAGAAAGGGCGCTGGTTTCTCCATATTACACACTTCGCCCCCCAAACATTATCTGTCCTTTGGAGCTTATTTCCTGAGGGTAGTCTTCTAGTAAAATAAATACTCTACAGCAGAACTGTAAGGTATATAAACAATACACAGTATAATCTAGGAGTTTGCTTTTAACGTACAACACGCCCACTCTGGATTTCATTCTTCTTTAGTGGTCAAGATGATGGAGCCCCCTTTATGCAGGAGGTCTGGGTCGTGGGCTGTAGAACCACTGCTTCAAGCTGTCATGTTGCAGCTGAAAGTTGCAGCTGAAAGTTAGCTCGGAAACCCTCCAGGGCTGGGAAAAGCTACATTGGGCAAAGAACATGCAGCAAGATCTAGACTGAAACTACTCCTTCGTGATGGATGTACCTAAAGATGTGCTAGGATGAAGAGTATGACTGCCCTGCTTTTGATGAAGACAGAGGAACTGCTGAATTAGAAAGCAAAAGTAAAAAGGTGGAGCTATTACTGATCACTACGCTTGTGATTTCCCTCCTAAATATTCAGACATTAATTTTGGTTTTTTTTTTCATGCTATAAATAGGTAACAACCTTGTTTTATGAAGAAAGGGACAGAGTGAAGAAACCAGAAGTCAATATTCAATATTAAGAAGATTCCAGTTCTGTTTACAAAACAGAAACAGACTCACAGATACAGAAAACAAACTTACAGTTACCAAAGGGGAAAGGGGGCAGGAATAAATTTGAAATTGTGGATTAGCAGATACAAACTACTATATATAAAATAGATAAACAACAAGGTCCTACTGTACAGCACAGGAAACTATATTCAATATCTTGTAATAAATTATATTGGAAAAGAATAAAAAAATAATATATATGCATAACTGAATCACTTAGTACACCAGAAACTAACACAACATTGTAAATCAACTATACTTCAAATAAATACATAAATAAATAGAATAAAAAGGTTCAAGTTCTTTATGAAGAAGCCACACAATGAATCAGGGTTGGTTAAATGCTAACTTAAATCAGCTATTGATATTGAAGTGGTTGGAGCAGCAGATTAGAGAGGATCATTCTTGACCTACTGTAAGGCTCTCCACGTGCCAGTTACAGATATCCTTAGTAACCTCAGCAGCCCACCCCTCTCCGGAAGTTGCTGAGAGAGGGGCAGGGAATGCATCTTGTTGAAATTTATGTAAGAAGTCTCAAACTTACCACTTACTTTTACACTGCATCCAATTCCTGGTTTCCACTTTAGCCTCCACTTCTACCCAGGATATGCCTTTGTAGAGTTTTTCCCGAACAATGGACAGGCGGCCTTCAGGATTCTTTTGGAGTTTAGAATCCATCTCATTTAGCTCCTGGGGAGACATTTTCTTTAGAATCACTTCTTCAACAGCCTTGATTAGTTTCTGGGTCTCCGTCTTGCTCCAAGCACCATGATTTCTTTCTGTTGACATAAAAGGATGGTCTTTAAGTTGCTGATCTATTTGCTTTCAAACACAATATTAACAACAAAATGATAATGAGGGATATCTGTCATTGGACATCTCTCCAAACCCACAGAAGGAACAACACCAAGAGTGAACCCTAATGTGGACTGTGGACTCTGGGGGGTTAAGATGTGTCAAGGTAGCTTCATGGATTGTAACAAATGGACCACTCTGCTGGGGGGTGTTGAGAATGGGGGTGTGCTGTGCATGTGTAGGGCAGGGGATAAGTAGGAAGTCTTTGTACCTTCCTCTCACTTTAACTGTGAACCCAAAACTGCTCTAGAAAAATAGTCTTTTTTTTTTTTTTCTTAATTTATTTATTTTCTTTATTTTTTTGGCTGCGCTGGGTCTTAGTTGTGGCACATGGGATCTTTGTTGAGGCATGTGGGATCTTTTGTTGCAGCGCGGGCTCTTTGCTGTGGTGCACGGGCTTCTCTCTAGCTGTGGCGTGTGAGTTTTCTCTCTCTAGTTGTGGTGCATGGCCCCTGTAGTTTGCGGCACAAGGGCTACAGGGCGCGTGAGCTGAGCAGTTGTGGAGCGCGGGCTTAGCTGCCTCGCAGTCTGTGGGATCTTAGCTCCCCAACCAGCGTCCCCTGCATCTGAAGGAGGATTCTTTACCACTGGACCACCAGGGAAGTCCCAAAATAAAGTTTTTAAAAACAAAAAGATAAATCAGACACTTTTCAGAAGACAATGGGCAACATCTCAATTACACAAACATAAAACTATCAGTTATGGGCTTCCCTGGCGGCACAGTGGTTAAGAATCTGCCTGCCAATGCAAGGGACACGGGTTCGAGCCCTGGTCCAGGAAGATCCCACATGCCGCGGAGCAACTAAGCCCATGCGCCACAACTATTAAGCCTGTGCTCTAGAGCCCGCATGTCAGAACTACTGAGCCCGTATGCCACAACTACTGAAGCCTGCGCGCCTAGAGCCCGTGCTCTGCAACAAGAGAAGCCACTGCAATGAGAAGCCCGTACACCGCAACAAAGAGTAGCCCCCGCTTGCCACAACTAGAGAAAGCCTGCGCGCAGCGATGAAGACCCAACGCAGCCAAACAAAACAAAAAAAACTATCAGTTACATGCAAATCAAAATGAAACTATGAAAGTGGTTTCATAGATTCTTTTTAGGAACCAATCACACACACACACACACACACACACACACACACACACACACACACACACACACACAAAACCAACTGCAAAAAAAAAAAAATCCTTTCCTGAAGCAATCTTTTTTAACTTCGAAAAAGCTGTTCTTCCTGTTTCTAAGAGTAATACCTCCTGCAGGAAATTGTGAGGTTCCCAAACATTTAGTGGGAAGAGAATAACCAAACAACTTTCACATTATATACGTAACTCTCCCCGAGAGTTTCTGGAGTGAAATTAACAGCTGCAATGATGCCACCACAGTACTTGATGAAGAAGGCACCTGTGAATTTCTTTTTTTCTTTCTTTTTTTTTAATATTTTGCACTCAATAAGCTTTCTATTTTTTTTTTAAATTTAAAAAAATTTATTTGGCTGTGTTCGGCCTTAGCTGCAGCACATAGGACCTTCGTCGTGGCGCGCACGTTTCTCTCTAGTTGCGGAGCGTGGGCTTAGCTGCCCTGCAGCACGTGGGATCCTAGTTCCCCGACCAGGGATCGAACTCGCTTCCTCTGAAGTGGAAGCGTGGATTCTTAACCACTGAACCACCAGGGAAGTCACGGCACCTGTGAATTCCTAAAGCCAGTCCTTGGTGCAGGGCGTCAAAGCCTTCTACGATTCACTCTTCTTGTCTAGAGGCTCACAGTCATGCTAAGGAAGAGGCCGCAAACTGGCAGGCTACAAATATCTTTGATTTGGCCTACAGAATGTTATTGTTACTATTTCCCCAATAACAATTTGGATGAATATTTAAAAATCAAGAGAATCCCAAGAGGGGTTTCCCTGGTGGCGCAGTGGTTGAGAATCCGCCTGCCAATGCAGGGGACACAGGTTCGATCCCTGGTCCGGGAAGATCCCACATGCTGCGGAGCAACTAAGCCCATGCGCCACGACTACCGAGGCTGTGTTCTAGAGCCCATGTTCCACAGCAAGAGAAGCCACCGCACTGAGAAGCCCGCGCACCGCAATGAAGAGTAGCCCCTGCTCGCCGCAACTAGAGAAAGCCCGCGTGCAGCAACGAAGACCCAACGCAGCCATAAATAAATAAATAAATTTATTTAAAAAAAGAGAGTCCCAAGAAAAAAAGATCTTGATTTCACACACACATGCAAATCCAGATGTTTGCTTTACTTCTTGGAAACTGGCAGAAGTGGCTGCGCTGAGTCTTTGCATGGCACCGGTGGCCGGAGTTGGTGGCACAAAAGGCGTGGTCTCCACCACCTCAGAGTTTACCATGTGCGGACATGCAGACGCCTGCCTGGGACCCGCTGCATGGCTCTGCCTGCAGGGCCGGAGCACATGAGCCTCTGGGCTGAAGCTAACACCCACTAAGGACTGTCTTCTGAAAGCAACTGGGGATTTTTTAATGTGAAGAATATAACCAAGGAAGCTTTTTATGAAAGCAGAGAAGAGACAACAGATGACTGACACTGGTTTTGGGAAACGTCCCTGACTAACAGGCCCTCCCTGTGATGGTTTCCCTGGCCACCTGGGGGATGGGACCTTGGTGGCCCAGGCTCTCCTGCCCACCGGCTGAGTGGGTTTCAGTCTACCTGGCACTTAGAGTCACACTGAAAGCTACTGAAATAAGGTGTGGCAGAAATCAGTCTGGTGAATAAAGGCTACATCAATATGCATGAAGAAATAAATGAATCAGTAAGAGAATGGCTGAAAAAGTGATGACTCTCTCAGAAGACAGGCCTGCAGTGATGCCTGGGCCCTGGGCCGCTGTGGGCTGATTCGTTCACCCAAGTGGGCGCTAGAGACCACGACTTACGACTGCTGATCTGGGAGAACTTCAGGGCCACAGAGAGGCTACTTCGAGACACCATCTCGCCAATCTTTTTCCAGTCGTTTCCATGGAGGGACTGGTATATCTTTAGCTTCTCGGTATCTCCTTTGCTATACCTTAGAGGAAGGGAAAACAGATCACAGCTGAGCATTAACCACAAGCTTAAAACCACCGTTCTCACTGCAGCATGCTGCGACGCTGGGAGAAAACCGTATAGGGCGGGCTGTCAGGAAACCTGCTCAGCGCAGTCCTACCAAGGACCCGAGCCCAGATACTTCCTGTCTCGGCATCTCAACCATGAACATCCTGTCAGTCAGTCACCGCAGTCCCTGGCTCACTTACACAGAGGCCAGGGCAAATAATCCAATCATGCTATTCCCCAGCCAAACCCAAAAAGGCTTCACACAATAAAACCCAAACTTCTGACTGTGCCTGCAAAGCTCGGCGCTCCCTAAGTTCAGCCCCATTGGCCTTATCGGCCTTTCTCACCTCGGAGCCTCTGGACCTGTGGTGGGAATGGCCTCCCTCCACCGCTGGAAAGCTCCTGCAAGCTCTTCAGAAGCAGCTTAAATGGTGCATCTTCAGAGAGGGCTTCCCTGACCTCCTGGGTTGGAGGTGTCCTGCTGTCCTCTCCCACAGGACACTTTGCTGCTCTCTCACTGCCCCCGTCACCACTGGCAACTGTACACTCGTGGCTTCCCTGGTTTATCTGACTCTTCGTCTAGGCCACCACTGGCCAATGGAAATATGAGCCACAGATGTCATTTAGAATTTTCTAGTGGTCATGTGAAAATTAATTTTATTTAGTTTTTTTTAAGATAATTTATTGGCGCATGCAATTGGAAAGTCCAGATAGAGGTGGGCCCTAGGGTTAGCTTAATCCAGGAGCTCAGTCAAATCACCAAGGACCACCTTCCACCATTCCACTCTGCCTTCTTCCATGTTTTTGGTTTTTTTTTTTGGCAGCAGCATGCGGCACGTGGGGTCTTAGCTCCCCAACCAAGGATCGAACCCACGCCCCCTGCCGTGGAAGCACGGAGTCTTAACCACTGGACCGCCAAGGAAGTCCCTAATTTTATTTAGTTTTAATGAATTAATAACATATTTTATTTAACTCAATATATTAAAAATGCAGCCATTTCAACATGTAATCAGAACCTAATAGTATGAATGAGATACTTTACATTCTCTTCTCCACACCAAGCCTTCTAAGTCCATTGTATACTTCACTCTTCAGCACATCTCAGCTTGGACTAACCATAGTTCAAGTGCCCCATGGCCACATGAGGCTGGTGGTCGCATGGATGGACAGCACAGCTCTGGAGGGGGAGTCCTCGGAGGGCAGGGACCCTGTCAGTTTTCTACACTTTGGTACCCATAACGCTTGACAGACAACAGATGCTCAATAAAGATGTGACAGGGACTTCCCTGGTGGCGCGGTGGTTAAGAATCCGCCTGCGGATGCAGGGGACACAGGTTCGACACCCTGGTCTGGGAAAATCCCACATGCCGCGGAGCAACTAAGCCTGTGAGCCACAACTACTGAGCCTACGAGCCACAACTACTGAAGCCCGTGCGCCTAGAGCCCATGCTCCGCAACAAGAGAAGCCACCGCAATGAGAAGCCCACACACCGCAACGAAGAGTAGCCCCTGCTCGCCGCAACCAGAGAAAGCCCGTGCGCAAGAAGATCCAACGCGGCCAAAAAAAAAGGACAGCTGTCATTAAAAAAAAAAAAAGATGTGACAGATGCCTTAGCACAAATCTGTCACGGTTTAAGGAAGTTAAGATGCAGGAATCCCACATAAAAGCAAATATATTAAAAGAAAAGAACTAAAGTGCACTATAATATACGTGGATTTTGAGATTAAACATCTTAAATGTTTAAGGGAAGAAAAAGCCATCTTTATGACATTTTATAATTCCTTTTTGGGGGGAGGAAGAGGCGCCAGCAGTGGTAGTTTATGTTATTACTAATGCAACACAAAAGGAGCCCTAGTAAAATGCTAACCATTTCTAATGAGGGTGATCCACAACTATCGTGGGACAGTAAGATCCTAGCATTCTCAGAAATGTATCTGAAATGCAGAGCATGGTGAATAGAGATGCGAAATCCTTCACCGTTAAGAATCAAGCTTTTTAGCAGTTTCCTTTACAAGGCAGGCAGGGTCTTCCTGAGATTTAAAGCAAGACTTAAAGGTACCCCTGAAGCAACAAAAAAAGAGGACATGAGAGAAAAACAGAGTGTACAAAAAAGAGGAAACAGGTGTACTGACCTCCATGGCCCCTTGGAGCCTTACAATTCTTTGATTTTTGACTTTCTATGGTTTTTTCACTTAAGAGTTCCTTAAGTGGGAAAAATACTTTAAGGGTAAATGGTCATCACAACACAATTAATATGGTACCAATGAGTGAACTTTATTAATCAGAATGACAGACTTTCATTATTCGAAAAATGTCATTTCCCACAGTGATGTAACAGGTAGAAAGACATGTTGCCTCATTCATTTACCAAAAGCATCTTTTTGGTCCCATTTAAAATGTCACCTTTAGTGAATTTCCTTAAAGTACACAGCGGGGGCTTGGGAAAAAGGGAGGGCAGGTTTCAGCCTGGGTGGAGGCACCTTTCCTCTACGTCAGGTTTATTTCTTCTGGTAAAAATTTTTAAAAAGAAGCCAAGGTCATATCAATGTTCAGTTCTGATAGTACCTATGTCCTGATTTAAAATCACGGCGCTAAGCAGGACCCAACTGGCCCTGCCAGATTCACTCCATCTGCCTCCTAGAAGTGAGATCAATAGTTGAGCCCTAGGTGGCCGTCTGGGCCCTCAAGGGTAGGAGCTGATGCTTTCTCCCTCATCCCTTTGTCCTTAAGCGGAGTCCTTTACCCACCACTGACGCTCGGGCTACATCTGTTTTATTTGGAATGTTGAAAACGGACCATAATTGGGTATTTTACTTAGGAAAAAAGGGAGGAGAGAATGGCCACTGCCACATGAAGCTCTGCATTGATGCTACCAAATCACACTGAAATGACCTCACACAAGTGCTCACCCCCCCCTTCAAATACTGAAAACCCAAAGCACTGGGCTCAGTGCTGAAGGGCACACATCACGCTGAGAAGGAATGTCTGGGTTCACAAGGAGCTTACAACTTAGGAGACTGCTGAGGAAACTGCATGGGTAACGGTGAGAGGCAGTGCGTGGAGAATGCTAAAATGAAAGCATAAAGTAAAAGCCAGGGATTTAGAAATGGGAAGATGACAGAAGATTTATTCAAGAGGTGGAAACTGAAAGGGTCTTCAGAGACATACACCTGACGACACATCTGGTGTCACACGCGAAACTCTTCACGATTTTGTTGTGTACGTTTTGATTTACAGTATCAGCAAAGACTAGAGAAATGCTCTGCTCAAGTTTTTTCTTACCTGCCTTTGTAATTGTTGACATCAAACATCTTCTTTGCTCGATAGTACACGAGCTTCCAGGGCCGGGCAATGCCCTTACCTGAAGTCGGAAGAGAGGTGGTTAGAGGCACAACCAGAGTGTGGCATGAAATGCAGTCGCAATTATAAAAAAAACGCAGAAGGGCCCCTTTTTACAACACGTGCTACCCTAGACCCCAGGTGGAGGCTGCGGTTTCCTATGTCCTGCAGAGAGCCATCTTGGGGAGCAGATATACAAAATCCCCAGTTTCCTTGGCAATCTCTGAAAACTAGATGCTTAGTATGTAGAGGCTCTAGCTTCTGGTCTCCTAAATTCATGGAAAAGACCCTTATTGGCAAAGGGATTTCAACATAATCTGAATTAGGGGGAAGGGGGGCAGAGGTGGAGGACGCAAGCCAGCAGCTCTCCATAAGATAAACAAAAAACCTTTCCAAATGAATAAGCTTTTTTTTTTTTTTTTTTTTTTGGGGTATGCGGCTCCGGACGCGCAGGCCCAGCGGCCACGGCCCACGGGCCCGGCTGCTCCGCGGCACGCGGGATCCTCCCGGGCCGGGGCGCGAACCCGGTTCCCCTGCATCGGCAGGCGGACGCGCAACCGCTGCGCCACCAGGGAAGCCCCAAATGAATAAGCTTTTTCCTGCTTTGCCACTCTAAAGATGAAAGGATCCCCCAGCAGGGGCTCATTGTTCTGTTTTCCTTTGTGCATTCCACCTAAGAAATTATCCTCTTTAAATTCAAGAGAGATTTTTTTTTCCAGTCCAAACCTACATTGCTTCATGACCTTCTACCTTCCCCAGGATACCTCCAAGAGGAGGGTTCCAGCTCAAGGCACAAATATGGCTCTACTTAAAAAACTTCAGAGACTCTGGCGTATACCAGAGTACTTTGTACAGTATATGCAAAAAATACACAACAGAGGACAAGAAGAGAAACCAAAACCGTAATTGTTACCAAGTAGGAAGGCTGGAAGCTGATCGTCTAATTTGTGAGGAAACCTGTAAAAGCACTACATGAACACACTCCAAATCCCTGAACGTACAGGCTGGCAATAAAAATACTATTAACGTAGCAGCAGCTAACGTGCACTGCATGTACTGGACGGGTCAGACGCTGTGCTCAATACTCACCGCACTTATCTGTGTAAGGCTGGAAGGCTATGGATGGTCAAGAGGCCACAGTTCTAGACTTACCGATGTGCAATCGAAACGAGTATTTTCTTTTCAAGTCGGTGATTAGAGATTTCTCCTCTGGGTATCTGTCGGCGTGCAGCAGCTTGTCTGCATTCCCGATTCCTGTGAGAGACAGAAATTCTTGCACGTTTTTCTCTAACTGCTTATTTTCCTTCACGGAAAACTTGCCAAATTTAATAGCGACACCTAGGATTTGGGGCAGGAGAAAAAGGTACACAACTGTCAACAATGAATGAAAGCGAACCAACGTTTGGCCTTTAGCAATTACAACAGCACCCGTCAGCTCCTCCCCGCCTGTCTGTCGGGGAGTAGCCCCTGCTGGTGCCCTTGACGTTCGCTCTCCTGCAGAGTTCAGCCTAAGTCACACTGTCCTCCCAAAGTCTTCCCTGGTCATTCTACTCCAATGTGACCTTTCCTGTGTCGTCAATTCCTTTTTACACAGTTATTTAAGAAATAAATTAACAGTAATAGATATTCATTAAAAATTCAAACAGTATTGAAATAAAAGTTTAAAAGAAGCCCCCCCCCCCGCTTCACTCTCCTCTGCCCCTCCTCCCCGCAAGGCAGTGCTGGGAACTGGTCGGCACAAACATGAACATGTATATTCTCTACGTATATATATTGGGGGGAGGTGGGGACAACGTCACTGCAATTTACGTACTATTCCTCGTCATAACTCAAAGCGCTCAAGTCTCATCATTATTGACTGCATTACACAGTACATTTTCCCAATCTTAGACTTATTTTAAAAATTTTTTATAAAATACATACTCATAAAAATTTCAACTTAGAATACAGAAATAGGGGCTTCCCTGGTGGCGCAGCGGTTGCGCGTCCGCCTGCCGATGCAGGGGAACCGGGTTCGCGCCCCGGTCCGGGAGGATCCCGCGTGCCGCGGAGCGGCCGGGCCCGTGAGCCGTGGCCGCTGAGCCTGCGCGTCCGGAGCCTGTGCCCCGCGACAGGAGAGGCCACGGCAGAGGCAGGCCCGCGTACCACACACAAAAAAAAAAAAAAAAAAAAAAAAGAATACGGAAATAAAATGGGGTCCTTCTATAGATATTGCTCTATAAATTGTGTTTTTCTGGTTCAATTTGTCTATTTTTTTTAAAAACTCATCTTATCAACATGATTAATTTCATAAGGCTAAGGCCCCTCTTTCTGCTTTTTTCAATGACCAGAGGCACTGGGCCTCACACAGCAGATACTCGTCAGTAAGCACTCCTCACTTGCAGTACACAGCCTTACATTCGTAGTTCAGTCTGAAACCCAGTAAGCTTTCCGGGAGGTTCTTGTAACACAGTGAAATCAAGAAGGAGACCAAGCTGGGGGTTGCCTGAAGCCATGCCCACTACAACCAGCTCACCCTTAAATGAATATCCTTGAAATTACACCTCATCAAAGCTGAGGAGGTTGATATATGCATGTTTTAATTTGATTTCACTTGTGCCCCCCTCCCAGTGTCTCAACCACTTAACCATCTCCCCCTCTTCTTCCAGGCTTGATCTTCTAGTCTGTGGATCACCTGGTTCCGTTAGCCCCGTTTTTCCTCGCCTCCCCTACCAGAAGTTGGGCAAGGAAGAGGAAAACTAGTGCACTTCATTTTGGTAATTTTACAGTGCAGATAACGATTCTGGACGGAGATAAAGCTGAAAGTGGCTAAGTGATGCTTTTTGTGAATCTATAAATCTGAATCGCTCACAAAAGAAAGTCAGGGCTAGTTACGCATACAGAAAAGTTCAACAAATATTCAAGTTCCACAAGCTTACCCTGGGCTTTAAATTCTTTAAAGCGCCCCAAGTCATCCCGATACATTCGCCTAATTGTAGTGGCAGCCCTCTCCTTGATATCAGGGATGAACTCCTGGAGCTGCCTCACAGCGGAATCCAAATCCACGTCTGAATTATCTGAATCTCTCGAATCTTCAGATAAATATTTGGTTTCAGGATCTTTAGCCGACTCCAAATTGCTTTCTTCTTCATTTGTAGGTTCTAACCTAAGGAGAAAAACTGATTGATTAACATTGACAGGTCACGTGCCCTAATGGCTTTCAGATTCTTTTCTTACAGTGACTCTCCCTTTGACTACAACAGCATTAAAGCTGGAAGGGATCTTGGAGTTGATTCAGTCTGTGATGTCTGAACTCTTTAATGCAGCTTTACTAACTTGGATACACCTCAGAGGCTGCCTGGAAGGTATACATGTCGCCCTAAGCCCTATTTCCACCAGGCATTGCTTCTTATGTTACTATTTCTCAACTTTATTGTTTCAGATATTGACTTCCTAATAAGCTCAGCCCTCTTCTATGCCCATGGATACTCAAGACACCAACCCGCCACCAATGAGTTATGTTTTATAATAATGGTTACTAATTAGTTAAGTCAATATTCAGGGTTTACACCGTTACAATTGCTTCCTTGCAGTTAACAATGGCCACATATTTTCCCCTTGGCAGCATAAAGAAAACATAGTTTTCTATGTATCTATCACTAATTCATTCCCGCAAACTTTCTGCCAGATGTCCAAAGCTGCTCTTAGTCAACTGCATCAGCTAACCACCCAGACAGGAAACGGAAACAAAACAAAAACAAAACTGTATGCATTTGTCTGAGCAAAGGGTCAACAGCTTTCACAGGTCCAGAGCCCCATACAAGTTAAGAACCACAGGCCGAGAACATTCCTGCCTCATTATCAGTGATCTAAAAATGTCCCCAATGAGATGGCACAGAGGATGATGTGAGTTGGGCCCTCTGCCATTTAACTTCTATGTGAAACTATTTTAAGCCAGGACAATCTAGCAAATGTAAGAAAGTCACAGAGAAGAAATGGGGAGAAAACCTGTCCCGACTCCCATAAAGTGCTTTAAAAAAATTCCTGCATCTATTCATCGGCCAGTATACTTAAATGATAATTATATAACTAACGATATCTAAATTTCTTTTATTAGGGAGAACACTAATTCAAGTTTTTTTCCTGTTCCGTAACATTCTAAGTTCTCTGATCCTTTCCCCTATCTCTGTACATATAGACAAGGTCATTGTGAGGTCTTAAAATTCTTTTTAAACTTATACATAGAATTTCAGGGCTGGAATAGTTCTTAGTGAAAACAGAATCTAACTGCCTTATTTTCTACATGAAGAACGGAAGGTACCTGCCAAGTTACTCAATTAAATGTGCACGACATCCTATACATTTGACGGTCTATCTCTTTATGACTTCTGCCACTTACTATGGCTGCGCTGAACAGAGAGGTAATGGGCAGACTTCACACCCAAGACGCACACCATCAGAAGGCTCAACACCCGCACGTTACCTCTGCACCTCTTCCGAACAGGCCTGGGGTTTCTCCTCTCGTGGCCTGGGTTTCGCACTTTCTTCAACCAAGGTACCATTACCTTCCACTGAATCAAAGAGCGTGTCCTCAGAGCTCGTCCTGAGCACTGAAAAATCACCGCCAGGTGCCACGGCAGCATCAACAAAAGATCTCTTCTTCCTTTTCTTCGACTTTTTCTTGAGGCCACTGGATTCCTGATTGCCCCCTGCGGTCCCGACCTCACCGAGCCCCTGCGGTCCCTCTGAGTCTATGTTCTCAGCGCTCTCAGGCGCAGGCAAGGCCTCGAATTCCTGGTCACTTGGACGCTTCCTCTTTCTTTTCTTAGACTTGCTGTGACCTGCAGACACTGGTAGTTGTGCAATTTCACCTGCTTGGCCCATGGGAGGCTGGGGTTCCTGCTCTTGGGATTCTGATCCGGGCAGGATGACGCTTGCACCCAGACTTTCCTGGGCAGCATCACAGGATGCAACTTTCCTCCGATGCTTTTTATGCTTTTTCTCCCGAACTTCATCATGCAGCTCTGACGCATTTTCACGTGACTTGGTAACTGAATGCGGTTCATCTGCTTCAGGCCCTTTTGTTGGCTTTTGCTCCTTGCTTACATCAATGTAAACGACATCGACATCCTTTCTAAAATTCTTTGGTGTGTTCTCAACGTTTTCCTTATCCACCAGGACGTACGCAATACCTGTTTCCTCATCGACTCCCAAAGCACCTTTTCTTCTCTTTTTATTCTTTTTGGGTATAGAAGTAGCCTTTTCAGTCTCATCGCAAATTTCTGATTTTTTCAAAGGAGAAGAAACAAGATGCTGGGCATCCTTTCTCTTTTTTTTACCCTTAGTTATGTCAGCCTGTTCATTTGCCTGGGGGGAGTCTCTGAAACTTTCATGGGGATGCCTCCCATGTCTCTCCTTACGCACAGAATGCTTAGTCTTTTTCTTGATGAAAACTGGAGTGTGGGTTTCCAATCTGCTTGATTCTCCTTCCATTTTACTCCTATAGGGAAACTGAAGCACATGGTTTATTTTTGCAGAGCATTTTAAACGTTAGCCTCAGGAGAAAAAAAAAAAAAAAAAATCACACAAAAACGAAATTGCAGGACAAATGACAAGCCTGGAGTCATGATCATAAATTTTCTATTATTCTAAATGCGTAGCAAGCTCACTGTAATTCACTTGTCTGGTTCCACTGCCTTACGATATGGAGAAAAAAAAATAGTTAATTGAGAACAGTGCTCTGCCATGATCGGGCCCTTGCTCCCCCACAGCCTCATCTTCTACCTCTCCTCTCAAACTCTGTGCTCCAGCTACACATGCCTTTTTTTTTTTTGGTTCCGCAAACATACTCCAATCCTTTCCCTGGCTTGAGGTCTTATAAATCACGACTCCCTCTCTCTGGGCCGCTCTCCACTGTCTCCTACCCCTCCCTGTCTCCTTTCATCCTTCAGAGCTTGGTTTGAACATCCCTTCTTCCAGAAAGCTTTAAAAGAATATAAACATTATGATACCATGCATACTACGTTAAGAGAATATAAATGTTATGATGCCGTGTATATTACGTTAAGAGAATATATACATTATGATGCCACATACGTTACATTTAAAACACAAAAAAATTTCATGTATCTTTTCTGAATGGATACATACGTAAGTAAAACTATGAATACAGCATAGGAATTATAACTGGTAAATTCAGGGATTAGGGACAAGTAGAGAGCCAGTTTCTCTTATACCTGTAATCTTTTATTTCTTAACTGGAGTAATGAGTACAGGGGTATTTGTTATAGTTTTGTCTACTCTTATTTGTCTACTCTTTTAAAGTAAACTGAAATAGTTCACTTTTTAAAAAGCAAGGGGCAGAACAAGAATACAGACTGCTTTCACTTAAAAACAAGCATTAAGGACTTCCCTGGTGGCACACTGGTTAAGAATCCACCTGCCACTGCAGGGGACACGGGTTCGAGCCCTAGTCTAGGAAGATCCCACATGCCACAGAGCAACTAAGCCCTTGTGCTACAACTACTGAGCCTGTGCTTTAGAGCCCGTGCTCCACAACAAAGAGTAACCCCCGCTCACCGCAACAAGAGAAAGCCTGCGTGCAGCAATGAAGACCCAACACAGCCATAAATAAATAAATAAATTTATTTTAAAAAAACACAAGCGTTAAAACAAGCAACTGAAGGATGTAAACGTACTGTTTAAGTATTTACCAAAAAAAAAAAAAAAAAGAGAGAGAGAGAGAAAAGAAAGAAACCTTTCCTGACCCCTTGAGCTTGGCCCATTCCCCAAATGATATACTTTCATAGCAAACTATTTCTCTTTTGTAGCATTTAGCCCAGCTGTCCCCAGAGCGCGGACATCAAGTATCCACTGACCTCAAACTAGAAGGTCGCCTCTTTGAGAAAGAGGCTGAATGGGCCTCGTTAGTGTCCAACAAAAAGTCCAAGTTCTGCAATAAGTCGGAATGAAGTTTAATAAGGCTCCAATGTCAATTCTTATACAGAGCACGTGCATTCTGGAGTTTAAGTACAGGAATAGAAATGTACTTCACAAAAGACATGGTTAAAAATATAATTTTACAAACACATCTTACAACTCTCCTTGCTCCGTATTGCTTCTGGGTTTCAATTTTTAAGATTTTATTTCTCTGCAACTAAAAGTAATACTAAAGGTAATATGTTTACATGGTTCAAACATCAAAATAACTGTCCTTATTTCCCCTCCTTTCTCACAGAGAAGGTAGCATCTGTATATTCTGATCTGCATTTTGCTATTTTCACTTAACAACAGATCCTGGAGACCTCTCTGTGTCAGTGGTCTTTCAAGTCTGAATGCTTAAACACATTTTCTACAGAAGGTACCTACTTTCTCCTAGGTAGTCAAGAAGCTGTAAGAATTGTCTAGCTGGAAGGATGGGGAATAACAAACATATGGACTGATACCCATAAGCCAAATCTACCAGCCCCAGGATCTCAACTCCAACGGAGGCACCAAGAGCTTTGGTTAAGGCCTTCGTCCCTGGTGTCACCCAGAGATGCACAGAAACCCCTTCTTAACCCACTTCTTTGCAGCTTCCGCCTCCAAGACTCCCCCCCTGAGACTGCTCCAGTTAGAGTGCCCATGACCTTCAAGCCACTAAATTCAAGAGATACTTTCCTGGCCCATCTTTCAGGATCTCTCTCTCTCTCTCTCTCTTTGGCTGCACCGCGTGGCTTGGCGGAATCTTAGTTCCCCGACTAGGGATCGAACCCGTGCCCCCTGCAGTGGAAGCACGGAGTCCTAACCAATGGACCACCAGGGAGTTCCCTCAGGATCTCTCAATAACAATGAACAGAGCAGATAATTCCTTTTAATATATTTACCTTCCATTAGTTTCTTTCTTTCTTTTTGTAAATACCTTGTATGCTTCTCCTTCTGGTCTCTTGAACTCAGCACCACGTTTTAAATATACAGTCACTTCCCACTAAAACCTTCTTATGGCTTCTCCATTATTCTTTATAAATTTATTTATTTTATTTTATTTTTGGCTGCGTTGGGTCTTCGTTGCTGCGCGTGGGCTTTCTCTAGTTGCGCGAGCGGGGGCTACTCTTCGTTGCGGTGCGCGGGCTTCTCATTGCCGTGGCTTCTCTTGTTGCAGAGCACGGGCTCTAGGAGCGCAGACTTCAGTAGTTGTGGCGCACAGGCTTAGCTGCTCTGAGGCATGTGGGATCTTCCCGGGCTAGGGCTCGAACCCGTGTCCCCTACACTGGCAGGTGGATTCTTAACCACTGCGCCACCAGGGAAGTCCCTCCATTATTCTTAAGATAACAGTCCCAAATCCTTACAGACCTACCATGCCCTTTATGATCTAGTCTAGTCCATGCCTACCCCTCCACCTCTCATTTCTCCCTGGGTTTCAGACATCCCGTCTTCTTTCCGTTCCCAGAATACACCATGATCCTTCTCGTTATCAGGGACTTTACAAAAGCATCTCATTTTCCCAGGAATGCCTTTCCTCCGTTACCTTTCTGCGCTATAACTGGTCTAAGTTTCAAACTCACTTTCTCTAATTCCTTCTGGGTCCCGCCTCCTCGTTACAATGTTTCTCAACAATGCAGCTGCTTCCCTACTGCACTTCGCTCCGTTGGGACATAACCGGCCTCCTAAGGGCTGGGGTCTTCTCGTCCGTCTGGTTCCCAAATGGTTCCCCGGCGTTCGATATATATGGATATACATTTATTCACACTTATTCGGAACATACCACTTCCCGCCGTGCAGGGACGTGCCCAAGCCTGGTCCCGATCCCCTCCCCACTTTGGGGTGCCCTGGAGACCCTGCTCTGTCCCGGGGTGGGCGTTCCGAGGCTGAGAGGGAGGAACGAACGAGAGGTTCCCGAGTGGAGGGGCTTGGAGCGGCTGCGGAGAAAACAGGCGCCACCCCCATCCCTGAGGACCTGGGCTAAAGGCGGGCCTCCGGGGAGATGAAGACAGCAGCCACACACCGCTCGGTTCAGACACGCAAACTGGAAAAAAAGCCGGAGCAATTACAAAGCGCTTTCTCCTACCTTCCGAACGCGTCACCCGCTGCCTTCCAATCCGGAAGTGCTGGTGTCGTGGAAGCGGAAGTGGTTGCGTCACTTCCGACCACCCCCCCACCCCGCCTCCGGCGTCGTGCTGCCGTAGCAGCTCGCCGGCTGTGGGGCTGTGACTCGCGTCGTTTTCTGCCCAGTTTGTTCCCGGGCTTGCTGCGAGTGGGGTGGGACAGGGTAGAGCGTGATCCTAAAACTAAGAAAGTGGGACAGAGCCCTTCCGCCGACTTGCTCATTCATGCATGTATGCCATTTATTCAACAGTTTTTTTTTGCTGGAGTATGTCTGCAGTCTAGATGCTGAGGGCTAACCTGAGGAAGACAGAAAACAAACTAATCAACCAAGATAATTTCAGATTATCCTTTAAGGAAAATAGATCAGGGTACTGTGATGGGGAGCGACTAGGGACAGTGAGCTAGGTTAAATAGTAAGGAAGTCTCTTTGACGAGTGACAGTTGAGTTCTAAATGAAAAAGGTGAACAAAAATCGATGGAAGAGTGTTCCAGGCTGGGAGCAAATCCAGAGGCCCTGAACTTGGTTGCTGGAGGAACTGAAAGAAGGCCAGGGTAGCGGGAGCACCGTGAGTGACGGGGACAGAGGTAAGGGGCGCGAGTCTAATGCACATTGAACTTAGGTGGAGGTTAGAGGTAGAAGAAGCCTTGAAGATCTATTCCGATTCTCCCGTTTCCACTGAGTCCTGAAGAAACTTAGCTTATGATTAAAAGTAAAGCTTTAAGCAGGCCGTCAAGTCGAGACCAGTATACACGCCACTCAAACTTTTTTTTTTTTTTTTTTTTAGTGAGTGAGTTGTTTTTTTAAAAAATTTATTTATTTTTGGCTGTGCTGGGTCCCCGTTTCCGCGCGAGGGCCCTCCCCAGTTGCGGCGAGCGGGGGCCACTCTTTATCGCGGTGCGCGGGCCTCTCTCTGTCGCGGCCTCTCTCGCTGCCGAGCACAGGCTCCAGACGCTCAGGCTCATAGTTGGGGCTCACGGGCCCAGTTGCTCCGCGGCATGTGGGATCCTCCCAGACCAGGGCTCGAACCCGTGTCCCCTGCATTGGCGGGCAGACTCTCAACCACTGTGCCACCAGGGAAGCCCTGCCACTCAAACTTTTAGTCTTACTGCAGAGGGAACACAATCACACCAGCAAAGAGATTTCTCATGGAATCCTGTAACAACCCCCTGTTGTAGGAAATCTTTATTAGGTAATATCAGCCGTACTTGGTGGATGAGAAAACTAGGGCTTCGTGTAACTTGTCACAGGGGAACTTATGTGGCCCCAGCTAGGATTCAAACCTGTGATCTGTCCACTACTCCAGTATCCTGCGCCTTGCTGCACCACCTGACTTCCTCCGTGTGAGCTGCCAAGCAGCTTTGATTAAAAAGCGCGCAACACGCATTTACGTGAAAGTCTGAAAGTGAAGCAGACTAGAGAAACCGTAAAGCGTACATCATACACCTGTCACCACCCAAGGGCCGCTTCAGGCCTTGGATGGACAGTTGGAAGTCTGTCTGCTTTGCTCTGGAAAGGTAGTGCTGGTGTTGTCCACTGTTGCTGGGCAAGGCCTTGAAGTGCAGGTCTGTTGTCTGTGCAGCTTCTCTGTGGTGAACCCCTTGCCCAGAGCCTTGTGGATATTTGCACGTTTAATGAAGATGATAATGATGGGTGAATGATCGCGCTAAAGGCTGGAACTAGAAGGCAGACTAGGGATCATCCAGGCTAGTGGTTCCCAAAACACTGCACCAGTCACTTGGGAAGCTCTTAAAAAGTGCAGATTTCCAACTTTGCATACAGACTGCATATCAGGCACCATTATCGTATCACATTAAAATCCATAGACATGATAGCATTGTAGTTCTGTATGTGAATGCCCTTGTTCTTGGCAGATACATGTATTTAGGGTCAAATATGATACTGTCTGCAGATCTTTTCAAAATGGTTTAGCAATGTGTGCGTGCGCCTGTTCACACACACACACACGGAAAGTAAATGTGGCAAATACTAAGGACCAGTCAATCTAGGTGAAGTCTATATGGATTTTCATTGTACTCTTCTTTCAAAGTTTCCATAGCTTTGAACTTAAAAAAAAATCCAAAGGGGAAGAAAGATTAAAGTACAGATTCTCAGATCCCATTTCCAGATATTCTGATTCAGTGAATCTGTATTTTTCAACTTCCCTTTATTCTGTTGCACAAAGTTGGGTACCATTGATTTCATTCAACTCTAGACTTTCCCCCCTACCCATTTCACAGAAGAAAACACTGAGGACCCAAAAGGTGACTAATTTGAGATCTCCCAGTGGATTAGCAGTAACATCAGGCCTGGAATGCGGATTTCTATTTCATTCTGAATCACATAACGCTCTGCCCCGGGCTGTGTGTGTGTGTGTGTGTGTGTGTATGTGGTGTGTGTGTGTGTGTGTGTGTGTGTGTGTGTGTGTGTGTCGCTGGGAGAAGTAGGAAGGGACGGCGAGAGGGTCGGGGTGAGTGGGGTGTGTGTGTGTGTGTCTTTGACTTGGAAGTCAAGTGTAAATGGCCGTCTAGAAGAACTCCGTCGCTTTTAACACAGCCCAGTGGTGATTCTTGGGTTTTTCCTCTGGTCTACTTAAGAAAACTCGAAACACGTCCATTTAGGTGGCCGCCAAAAAGTTTCCTGAAAGTAAGTCGACCAGCTCTGTTCCAGTACCGTTGGCGTCCTGTCGCCATGGAAACGGACGGTTCCATTTTTCCTCAAGGGGTGGTCTTGATTTTCTCTCCTTTTCGAATCCGCAGCGCGGCGCCCAGAAGACGCTCTCAGGAACCAGAGGGGCTTATGTAGGCCTTAGTGCTCCTTGCAACGAGGCGGCGGCGCGAGGTGGGCGCGCCTCGCTCCGGAGGGAGCCCGGCGTCCAGTGTCCGCCCCGGCGTCCGGGTGGTGCGTCCCGGGACTGGCGGAGGGCCCCTCCGAGTTCCTCACCGGCCCCCCACCTGGGAAGCGCGCTGGATCCAGCCGGCTGGCCGACTCCCCGAGACCCCCAGGATGCCAGAGGCCAGGACCTCCTGCCACGACCTCACGCGATGGAAGAAGAAGCCGCCGGTGCGCCGCACTGTCAGCCAGATCTGCCCGCCCCCGCGGCGGCCCCTGACCTTGGCCGACATCCAACCGGGCATGGAGAACGAGAGGCTGGGGGTCGTGCGGGATTCCATGTTTCAGAACCCGCTCATCGTCAAGGTGAGCCGACCCCACGCCCATCACCCTCTTGCGCTCGTCCCCTCACTGGGCACCCGCGCGGCCGGGGGTTTCCACCCGTCCTGCCCCGGCCCCACCGCCCCGCTCCGAGCGCGACTCTGGGAGCTCCAGCTCTGGTCCGGACAGACCTGGACCCCCGGGCGGTCACGGGCAGGCCGCATCGCCTCGCTGAGCCTCAGTTTCCTCATCCTCAAAGTGGGATGATAATGCACTCATTAAAGGGAGTGATTGGGAAGGTTGCATAAGGTAATCCCCGCGAGACCCCTGACACGCGGTAAGCCCTCCACGTTGGCGGCTATTTGCATATGTATTCACGCAGGGTGAACCCACAGGGTGACAGACAGGTAGCAGCACCCAGACTGCGTCCTTACCACCTGCCAGCCCTCGCAGGGTGCAGGCCGCCTCTCCCGATTCCCCTGCACGCCCGAGCTGCTGTTATGTAGCAAGTGTTCTGTACGTCTCTTGGAAGCATCACTTCACACGTTAATTTCCACCCAATCATGCTCTTAACCAGAATTACGACTCTAAGAGACAGCGCGAATCTCTGCCCCAGGGGTCCCACAGGCACAAACGAGCGAGGGAGCCGCGGTTTCCAACTAGGTCGCCTCCTCTTTGATCGCACGCTCCCTTACATTAGTCACGTTTCGGGGCTGGTGATCACCCAACGCTGGCGTGGCATCAGCGCGCCTTTCCGGGGCCCCAGGGAAGGTCAAGTTGAAGTTTGGCGCTTGGGAAGCTGGTCATGGAGCAATTTTACCTTGCGCCACTGGAGGGCAGTGTGCCTTTAAAAATGCGCGCAGTTCCCCAGATTCCGGAGGTGGAAGGCGCAGGTGATAACCGTGGATTCAGTAACAATTATTTATCTGAACGCCAGGAGCTGTTTAGAGCCCAGAGGTTTTGGTTGTTGTTAGTTAGTTTGTTTGTTTGTTTCGTACAGGGAACCTGGGCTTTCCTAGCGTCGTGGTAGAATTAGCTGAGTTAACTGGCTCCTATGAAAACACGGATTCTCTCCTCTTGCCCTACCCAAACCGTTTCCTGGCCCAGCAGCTGGGAGAAGCTGGCTTATCACACTAGGCACCCTTCCATCTAACACCTCCCCTTCCTAGGCCTCCCAAAGTGGAGCAAAGTCCTTCACTTATTTCTAGGTGAGAAGAGCCACTCTCAGAGGACAGATGGCACAGACAGATGGGGTTCACCACTCTGGGATCAAGGGGAGAATCAATTTCCCCGCCTCTGATCATTGCTTTTACTCAAGCAGTTACTGGTGGACCAACTCCTTCCTCCTTAAATACAAAATGGACAGCGTAATGGAGTTATTCTCCATGGTGAATTAAGAGTGTGTGATGCCCACCCCAAGCTATAATATAGCCATAGAGACACATACGTACCTATAGGTATATGCATAGATATATACACATTGTACATACACACACTTTACATATATGTACGCACACATACACACACGTGTGTGTACAATATACATGTGTTTAACATGTATAACATACATCTATAAGTAAAAATTTCCCCTCCCTTTTTTCCCTTTTGCTCGTGATGCATATCAAGAAGGACAGTATTTGGCCTCTGGATGGCACTAGCTGAACAGCTTCCAGATGAATTCAGTCCTAATTCCTGAACTTGAACTTTGGGTTGGAAAATGTGCAGGAGACACTGACCCACCACCGAGGGTTCTGTCTTCAGAGCATGAGACACAGAGCAGGGCTGCCCCGTCAGCGGTGACTCGGCTCAAGCAGCAGGGGGCGCCCTGGCGATCGTGCCCAGCTTGTCCCCTGTCAGGAAAGCAGGTCTTTCCTTCTTACTTTCCTCCCTCCAGTTCTTGATGGGCGGTAAGGTCGTTTCCGTAGCAGTTAAGATTATGTCCACATTTCAATACTGCCCACCGCTACCAGATTTTTCTACTAAAATCTGGCCTAAGTAAAAGCTGCAGAAACATTGAGAGCAAGGAGTAACCTTGATTGTTTTACCTTCTCCAGACCCCTCCTTACACTGGGGACGCTGAGGCTGTCTGTGGTGGGTTCTCTGTGCAAGGTTCTGGCAGAGGCTGGGGTAGAAGCTACGTTCACTGGCTCCCAGCCCAGCTTTACTTTGACCACTCCAAGAAGCTTCCTCTATTTGAAAGGAAATTTAAATTATGAAAAAAACTTTGAGGTTTTCAGCTCCCAAGAAGAGAAGATTGAAAGTATGCAGGATGGTGGAGCCTTTAAAAAAACCTTTTTAAAAATAATATATTGCTGAAATTTCTGTTGAGGCTTGGCTTGTGGGTTTCTTGAGCGTGGCATGTCAGTTGCACAATCCCAGATTTTCAAACCCTTGTTTCTGTGCGGGTTCTCACCGTGTGCAGCAGAGGTGGGAGTGCCCTCTGCCTGGGGTGTCTGCAGGAGAATGATTGGAACTGAAGTATTTTCTGGTTTTGTCTCAGTCTGAAGCTGGCATCTGTATTGGGGGAACATAGCACCTCAGAAAGAGTCATTTACTCCCCCATATTGGGGGGTTGTTGCTCAGATTGTTTCCTCCAGTGAATAGGATCGGGATTTTTTTTTTTTTTTTTCATTTAAAATGCAGACACACTGCCTGAACAAACACAACACTGCTGTTTCACACCCATGGAATTTACCGGGACGTACACACATCAGTTATTCAGGAACATGTCTGCAAGATGCCACCGTAACCAAGTGAAAAGTGAAAACCTCAGACATCCAGGCAGGTATTTTATCAGCAAGTGCACAACAGCTCTTTGCCTCATTTAAAACCAAGCCAACTGGCTACTGAGTGAGGCTGATTGAATCAGCTCCATGTTTTAATGTGGCCACAAGAAGATGTAAATGTTTTCCATTAGAAAGGGCGTCTGTTCTATTGTATAAAGTGACGTGGGGTTAGCCAGTTTTCCTTCAAATGTGACTCTCTGGGAAGAATAAAATTAAATAGAGAAAGAGCCAAGCTTCTCCCTGCTTGATTCTCGTTTCCCCAGAACTCTGTGGTTCAACAGAGGATCCTGCTACAATAGCCTTCAAGGCTCCTTTACAGAACCTGTCAGGGTGCACCCTTCCTGCCATCGGAACTCGGCTGGTATCCTGTCAATACAATTATGGGGAGAGACTGTTTGGTTTGCTCCACTGACAGCCTTGAATCTTCTGTCGCCCTGGAGAGGCAGGCTAGGTACAGTGGTGGAATTTATTGAATCGAGCATCCTTAGAGGGTGCAAATGATCACGGCACCCGATGTTTTTCATAATTTCTCGCCGACTTTGTTTTATCTGTGGGGCTTTATGTCACAAACAAGAAGCGTGTGCATTTGTAGGATAGAGCTATAGAATCACATCATTCTGGGGTTGGAAGGAGGCTTACAACCGTCTAGTCCAATTCCTTTTCTGAGGCTACTAAGACCCAGAGAGGGAAAGAGACTCGCCCAAGGCACTACCCTGACCTGGTCACAGAAGTGGGATGAGATTTATGTCACCTGACTTCCAGACCCATGCTCTTTGGCCGCGATACACAATTAGTTAATGAATGACAACCCAGATTGGTTATATCTGTACATCAGGCAGTCAAAAAAATGTTCATCGATGAATCGGATTCCATTATTCCTTCACTCAACATTCCCTCCAGAGTGAACTCTACTAATTTCTTGGGATTTGCTGACAGCCAAGAAATATTTATTGAATGTTTACTGAGTGCTCGGCACCATCCTAAGCTCTCTTGGGGGCATAGAAACAAGTTCAGAACTTAGCTCTTGCCCATAAAGAGTTAATTATTTAGCTGGGGAGACAGAAGATCTATATATATCATTATATGTATGTATTTCATATGTATGACATACATATTGCTTAGCATAGCCCCTGCATCAAAGAAAGCTCTCAGGAAACATTAGCTCTTACTATTGTGCACGCGCGTGCGCGCACACACACCCAGATAATAAGACAAGCAATGTCATGGGTCACCCCCCTGTAAGTTTCAAGTTTCTGCACTACCCGGAAAGGTTCAGATTTGGGGGGAGGAAACCCTGAGCAGGACTCGGGAGGCTTTATAAAGGAACAGTCCTGAAACTAGACCTTGAAGGGTGAAAAGGTAGATTCCGATCAGGGGTGGAGATTGGGAGAAACTCAGCCCTCCGGGGCCAGATGACTCGACCCTCCTTAGATCCTAAGGGTTCATAGATTTTTCACCCCAACCTGAGTTCTATTTCCTAAGACTCAGCGCCGCTGCTGGCCTTCTCATCCTTGTCGTGTCGGGGAAGCATTTATTTAGAGCCAGTGTGTCCAAGCTGGATGCTCTACAAAATTAGGCAACCACACTCAAGCACACTAAGAGCCTAACATCTCTGATAAATACGGATGCAGGCGGACGTCCGCACGTAGGTGGAGACAAATGCAAAGAAGGCGGGCAGACAGACACACAGTCGGGCAAACAACCCAGCGTAGGTCAGTATTTTTTATCATGTTTGAGTGCAATGGGAAAATGTTATATTCTGCTACGTACTGCAGAGAATATGCCTTTGGTCGCTCAGATCCTTTTACGTTCAATTTACAATGTAACTGGAGAAAACAAAACACAAGAGGGGGGCTGAAACTGAGCTGCCCATCTTAAGGACCCAGTCTCGGCAGGCTGGTGGGCAGCTTTCATTTTTCTAGGGAAAGCTACGGGGTTGTCGATCCCTGCACCTCTTTCTCTCTAGGTCCTTTTTTTCTTTTTTCCTCCTTTTTAATCAAACCTTCCAGCTTCCTGGTGCCCAGGCACATCCTTCGGTGGGCAAGGGTGAGCAAGCAGGGGCTGCAGCAGCGCCCAGCCCTGTGGGTCGGTTCAGAAAGGAGACCTGCTCCCTCCCAGGCTTTTTACCACCGGCCCCGGGGTGGGTGGCTGGGACAGATCTCCTGGACGAGGGCCCCGCCTTCCTCTTTGTCCCTCTAAAAAAAGGGGGGCTTTGGCTTTGAAACGTTCATGAAGACCTCAGAATGCGGGTTCCTGGGGGATGAGCTCAGCCTCCTTCTGAACACTCCTCTCAGATCAGTGGCGGGAAGGCCGTTCCTCCAGGAAGAATTCTGAGTCCTGGATGAACAAGTCAGCAGTGGCTTCCAGCACCTTCCAGAATCTTCCAGGCTCAAGTGCTGCTCATAGTAGAATTTAGGCCACTTTTCCTGTATTTGAAAGACAAAGTTTTCTTGATTTACGACTGGCCCTGCAGACAAAATTTCAACCTCCTATTTCTTTCTTTTTTAGAAATTTTATTTATTTATTTATTTTTAGCTGCATTGGGTCTTGGTTGCTGCGCGCGGGCTTTCTCTGGTTGCGGCGAGCCGGGGCTACTCTTCTTTGCAGCGCGCGGGCTTCTCATTGCGGTGGCTTCTCTTGTTGCCGAGCACGGGCTCTACGTGCGTGGGCTTCAGTAGTTGTGGCATGCGGGCTCAGTAGTTGTGGTGCACGGGCTTAGTTGCTTCGAGGCATGTGGGATCTTCCCGGACCAGGGCTCAAATCTGTGTCCACCTGCGTTGGCAGGTGGATTCTTAACCACTGCACCACCAGGGAAGCCCCAAACCCCTATTTCTAATTTCAGTGGTTTTCAAGTCATTCACCTGTCTCTAGAAGCATCAGAGTTCTCGTAAAGTGTCTGATTCAAACTGCTTGTTAAGAGAATGCATCTTTAACTGTTTAAAAAGTATAATGGGAAGGAAACACAATGAAAAGTGTTCCATATGAAATGCTAACAGCGGAGACCACCAGCTTGTTAGCAATGATTTGAACTGGTTCATTTTGGGGCGTTGGTTCTGTGTTTGTGCTGGTCCTGCAGTGAATGTGTCACAGACCAGGAGGATTGGAACCAAGCTCAGACCCTGCTGGACTTCTAGGCTGGGTAAATCCGTTTCTGGAGGCCAGCGTACAGAGTGATTGCTGTGGCCCTGGGAACCGGGCTCTGTTAAACCTCAGACACATCTGCTGGGCCATCGCTCCAGGACCCTCTGGCTGGCTGGGCAAAAAGAAACAAAGGCACAGTCACAATCGTACTACATTTTGGTTGGTTTTAGCATATACTGTAAGTGTTGGGTGCTTCTTGTCTGACTTTTGTATTTGTTAAAAAAACAAAAACAAAACGAGGATGTGAGCGTTTGTTGGTTGTTGATATAGCAATTCAACTTTAAATGAAATCGCCCCTTGACCCTCCTTTCAAGCTCCTGAATCCGTGTAAAGGAGGACTGTGGAAACAATTGCAGGCTGCAGCTGGTGTTTTCATACCATCACAAAAGATACAGCAATAAGTTGGATAGCACAGGGAACTCTACTTAATGCACTGTGGTGACCTAAATGGGAAGGAAATCCAAAAAAGGGGGGATATATGTATACGTATAGCTGATTTATTTTGCTGTACAGTAGAAACTAACACAACAGTGTAAAGCAACTATACTCCAATAAAAATTAATTAAAAAAAATAAGTTGGTAGCCCAGGCAGATATAAAACTGCAGCCACCACACTGGAGGCAAAGGCGGTGTAGGTGTCAGGCCACGGAGCCGGGCAGATCCCAGGGCACGTTCTGTCTCAGCCGCTTTCTTGCTGTGCCACGCGTGAGGTTATTTACCTTTGAGCCTCAGTTTCCTCTCTGTAAAATGGGCTGTTACAGCTGGCACCAGCCATGGGGGAGTTGTGAGGGTTCAATGAGATGACACAGGTGTGCCAGGCCCAGGAGAGCACTTAATACGTGGGCACTTTTGTTATTTTCCATTATCCTGCTTCTAACACTTACGTTCCTCAAGACAACCTTATTCTCATCAATCGACTTTAGGTAAATGTCCTAAGTCTGAACTTATAAATGTATCATGAGACGAATCCACTCAAGGGCTTACTCTTTTCCCCCTTTGTGCTCTTGTTGAAAATTACTGTTGCCCACCCCATCTCATGCTTCCTGAAACTGTGTGCCCTGAAGCAGATGGGTTCGCCCTGGCTAAGGGTGAAAACAATTTGGTTTCTAGCTCTCCTGAGGGTTCTTGGGCAAGTGGCTTAATGTCCAAGCCTGTTTCCTCATTTGTGAAGTATGGGTGCTAATAACTACCTTGTTTACTTCTCAAGGATGTAATGAAGACTGATTTAAATAAGACACTGTCTTATGGAAGAGATTATGACATTCTGGAAGTAGACCAGTGGTCCTCAACGGGGGCGGGGGAGCTCTTTTGCTCCCCAGGGAACATCTGGCCATGTCAGGAGATGCTTTTGGTTATCACAACCGGGAAGGGGGCTGCTACCAGCATCTAGTGGGTACAAGCCAAGGATGCTGTCCAACAATGCACAGGATGCCTGCACGCCCCCCAAAAAGGGAATCATCTCCCCAAATGCCAATAGTGCTGAGGCTGAGAAACCCTGGACCAGAAAAACATCAACATGTGGAGAATTCATTATTAGTTCATCCACGGTCCAGGGTCTCTGGAAAATGTAATACAAAGAGTATAGAAATGAGATGGTTTAGTTTAATTGCTTCTCTATCCATTGTTTGCTTCTGTCCCCTGACTCCATTCATTTTATGGCCATTTTATTTTTTTTAATTAAAAAAAATTTATTTATTTATTGACGTGCCATGCGTCTTGCGGCATCTTAGTTCTTCGACCAGGGATTGAACCCAGGCCCCCTGCGGTGGAAGCGTGGAGCCCCTAACCACTGGACCTTTTGTGGCCATTTTAAGTTCCCCCTTTTGAATCCGTTTCCTTTTCCTTAGTTCCAGGTTCCATACATTGGCTGGTTTCTGTCAGGGCTTATCTGTCTCCAGCCTCACCCACGTTGGAGTTTAAAAAAATAGAAAGCATTTCTAGCAATCCATAAGAGTGAGGCTCTATAATTCATCAGATAAACTGATTAGCGTAGGGGCTGGTTTGTTGAGTAATCACTGACCAGCGCGCACAAGCTTTGTTTCCCTGGCGCATTACCTTCCGAGGGCTTGCTTTGGTTGTGTTTTTCTCAGCATGAACTCATTTAGGATTTAAAACGGAATTGATTTGGTCCACCAAAAATTAAGCTCACGGTGGACCAGAGTCCCAGCCTAGCCCTTACACTCTCGTTGTGGAACGAAGTACAGCATTTCGGAGAAGCAAGTCAATGTGCTTTATAAAGAAAACAGCTGTATTTTTCCACCCAATAATCTAAAGGCACATCAGGGTTCGGTCAAGAATCTGACTGATGTGGGTCAACGAGCAGAAAGGTCAACATGAAGGGCACACGGGGGGAGAAGAGCTCGCCAAGAGCATTGTAGAAAGCACATAATGAGCCAGAAAGAGGGGTTTTTTGATCTTTTATATGAACCAAACAATACATATTGGGGGGACCAATGAACACAGAAGCGAACAAGATAAATTTCTTTGTGTGGATCAAAATCTGTTGTGTTTGTCCAGAGGAATGAAAGTGGAGAATCCGAAGCGCTTTGATTTCAAGGTACCACATTAGTGAAAGGCCACATCACTGCCAGGTGGCTTGGCATTTGGGACCAATGGCACAGCATCCAAGCTGCCTCGCCACATCAGAGAAAAAGCCCCAGCTAGCCGAAGCTCAGAGGCCGCAGCCTCCTGCAACGATGGGGGCGCCCCAAAAGACATGGAGAGAGGCGATCTTATGGCCATAGCATTGCAGTTGAGGGAAGTAGAAAATTTGCTGGCAACTTTTTGGGTCAATTTTGCTGGACACTAGTCAGTCTGGCCATGTGGCCACAGTAAAATGCCATTTTAATGTTCCCGTTATGAATTCCATTCATATTTTCCCACTGTCTCCCAGAGATCTTTAAGAACAGAGACACTGACTTAAAATTCTTGTTTGATACGCATTTGAAACTATTAATGAACCCCTCAGTCAATGAGCAAATATTTATCACACACCTATAATGCACAAGGCGCTGGCGGAAACACAAAGAGGTTTAAGAATTTGTTTCCAAGGAGTTTATGGAAGAACCAGACTTTGCACATTAAAACCACTAATGAAAGTTATCGAAGGCAGAAGGAGAGGTGCTGAGAGGCATATTTGGGAGTAAAGGTAGGAGCAGCGTTGGAGCACCCAGGGCGGCTTGTGCACCTGGGCTGGGGCTGCAAGGTGGGCGGGATTCCAGTGGCTGGAAAGGAGAGGAGGGGCTCTGGGGGAGGGCTGGCCTGAGCAAAGGTCTGAAATGGACAAGAACAGACAGCTCTAGGATTCTATGAGGAAAGCAGTGGCAGGCGCATTCACTCACCGCTTGAATTAACAGAATTAACTGCTTGTGTACGAGACACAGAGCTTGGCACCAAGGATACGGGGGTAGACCAATCTGGGTATAGGCTTGGCCCTCAAAGAGCTTACAATCTCGTAGACAGAAACAAGCATCGAAACAAACAGCAAAGCGGTACAGATGTGGTGACGGCCGTCTGGATGGGATTCGTGCTCAGCGCTTGAGGGCAGCTGTGCCTGGATGCGGGGAGGCGAGGGAAGGTCTCCTAGACTGGATGGCTAGAGCTGAACCTTGACACCAAGACGAGTCAGGTGAGGTGGGGGCAGAGGTGGAGGCAGGTATTGTGTGGCCTGTAGCTTATGCAATTCGGCGATCTCTTCTTAAGAAACAGAGTACAGGGCTTCCCTGGTGGCGCAGTGGTTGAGAGTCCGCCTGCCGATGCAGGGGACGCGGGTTCGTGCCCCGGTCCGGGAGGATCCCACAGGCCGCGGAGCGGCTGGGCCCGTGAGCCATGGCCGCTGAGCCTGCGCGTCCGGAGCCTGTGCTCCGCAGATATGCCACGGAGCGGCTGGGCCCGTGAGCCATGGCCGCTGAGCCTGCGCGTCCGGAGCCTGTGCTCCGCAGCGGGAGAGGCCACAACAGTGAGAGGCCCGCGTACCACAAAAAAAAATAAATAAAATTTAAAAAAAAGAAACAGAGTACAGGGAATTCCCTGGTGGACCAGTGGTTAGGGCTGTCACTTCTCCTGCTGGGGCCCTGGTTCAATCTCTGGTCAGGGAACTAAGATCCTGCAAGCCGCATGGTGCGGCCAAAAACAAACAAACAAATACATAAAAAAGAAACAGAGTACAAAATTTAAAATGATGTTGGAAATGAAGTCCAAGGCCTTGGAAGGGGCCGGGTACAAAGAGGGGCCCTGAAGCCTAAGCTTCATTAGCTTCAGGGTAAATCAACTTTTGACTGGGGGAGAAAAAGCTTTCTAGGAAAAAGGATATTCAGGGGGAGGTGGGAGGGGGAAAATGCACTGGATCGCCAGACTTGAGAGGCCTCGGTTCCTCTCTAGGCTGTGTGTCATCCATCCATCCATCCTTCCATCATCTATTCATGCATTCATTCATTCAGCACTGCACACTTCCCCTGGACCAGACACTCCAGGCCCCATGACCACAGTCATGAGCTCCCAGCCTTCTGCACACTCTTTTTTTTTTTTTTTTTTTTTTTTTTTTTTTTTTTTTTTTTTTTTTTTTTGC
>NW_021145773.1:0-3712 GCF_002837175.3 Physeter macrocephalus | reverse complement strand
GCCTCTCACTGCTGTGGCCTCTCCCGCTGAGGAGCACAGGCTCCGGACGCGCAGGCTCAGTGGCCGTGGCTCACGGCCCCAGGCGCTCCGCGGCATGTGCCTGTGTCCCCTGCATCGGCAGGTGGACTCCCAACCACTGCGCCACCAGGGAAGCCCAGAATTTTCATTTTTAACAAATTCACCTGCTATTGCTGACCCAGGGACCACCCTTGGTGAACCACTGCTCTAGAGAATGTGACCCTTTTTCTTTGTTCCCTATTTTATGATAAAAGGTCTGCATTTTATATTTTTGAGAGATTAAATGGTTTCTTTGTTTGCAAGCCAAGTACCAAACTTCACAAGTGGTTAGTAAGCCAAGCAAATGCGATAACCACTTCTATAAGTGTTATGATGCTTTAAAAGCAGTCAACCATGATGGAGTGCTCAGCTGTAAACTATGATTAATTTGAAACTCGGTAGGTGGCCTGTGTGTCACACTTAGCTCGCTCCGTGGCATGTGGGATCCTCCGGGACCGGGGCACGAACCCGCGTCCCCTGCATCGGCAGGTGGTCTCTGAACCACTGTGCCACCAGGGAAGCCCTGCACACTCTTATTGGCTCTGAAACCTTGGGTGAGTCCCTGGAATGTCCCAAAGCCTTGGTTTCTGCACATCTGAATGGCCTTCGCCCTGAGAACTGCTGGAAGCCTACCCTTCATTTGCTTATTTGACCCTTTGCAAAATGTTTATGGAGGGGCTATTAGGTGCCAGGCAGCGTGCTGGGCCTGGGGAGACCTCTGTGGGCAAGAGAGCCTGAGTTCCTGCCTGCAGGCAGCTCAAAGCCCTGGTGAAGACAGACAATAGGGCAACTACCTCTTCCCTAGGGTTAAGCACTGTGGAGGCGGCTGCGGTGCCAGGAGGCTATGCAAGTTCAAGTCCAAGGACGTGACATCTCAGCCCAACCTCCTGGGATGAGTAGAGTGGCCACTTACGGCATGCTGGTGGGAGTGTGTGTGTGTGTCTGCGTCTGGGTGGGCAGTAGACAGAGACTGTTCTAGGCAAAATAAAAGGTTTTGTGCCTCCAAGGCAAGGAGGAACTTGGAATTCAGGAGGCTGCAGTGAAGCATCAGGGGAGGCAAATGCTGAGAGGAGGCTGGGCAGAGAGTGAGGCCAGGTCCGGCGGGGCTCCCAGTTGGATCTGAGAGCTGCAGGCGCCAGAGCAAGTAGGATAAACAAGACAGAGAACAGAGGGCTGAGAGACAAGTCCAGAAATCAACAGTAGGTCTAAGTGCCAGCCCCTCCCTCCCAGCGTTGGTGGAGACCAAGGTACCCACTCCTGGCTGCAGGATGCCGCGGGTTGACTGAAGGACTCACCAAGAGCCCTACTGTGCTGGGACAGACACGTTCACTGCATCCTGGTCTCCTACCAGGCTTCATGTTTGGAGCACCATGGGCGAGACGAGCAGTGCTATGGTTTAGGGTTAGCGGCTGCGATTTGTTTACTTTCTGCAAGTTAAACAAGCCCCTGGTCCGTCATGCTCTGAATTTTCCCCAAGTCGTTTGAGGGAGCCTGCTGAGGTGATTCCGAGGGATCCCTTAGGACCGAGTGCCGGACTTTGCGTCTGCCTTCAAAACCTTTATAAATAGTCTCTCAAGATTTTGCTCTCTCTCTAGGCACCCAGTGGGCATAAATTCGGAGGTTTAAGCAAGTCTTTCAGAAACTTCCCTTCTAAAAGGAAAGCGTCTGCCTGGGGCTTCTGAAAGCTCCATCTTTCCTTAGGCAGCCGCGTGCTCGTGGCGGCAGAGCCTCCCAGGATCACCTGGCAGGATGCTCGCGGGCCTGACTTCTCCCGGAGTGGGAGGGCGCCTGGAGGCTGAGGCCTGGAGTCTGGGTTTCCAGGAAGCTCCTGGCTGGTGACCCATTTGGCCAGCTGACACCCCCTCTGTGCCAGCCGACAGCAGCTGCCCTTCGTGGAGCCCACTATGTGCCAGGCACTGTGCTGGCCCTTCTTAGGCATCACCTCCCTTAAACCTCTGCCACAATCCTAAGAGGCAGGATTGCTGTCATTCCCATTTTACAGATGGGGAAACTGAGGCTTAGAGAAGCTACACAACTTGCCCACAGTCGTCCAGCATGTGTGTGGAGGAGCCAGGCTTCAAGCCAGCTCTGGGACTCTGCAGCCTGAGGTCCTAACCACTGTGCAGATCAGAAGAACTTGGTGACACCAACAGTTCCCATTGCTGAATGCCTGCTAAGTGCCAGACTTTTACATATATGATCTCAACTAGGCAAGGTCGGAGCTCAGAAAGACTTATAACATGCCCAAGGTCACACAGAGGGTAAATAGCAGAGTGGGGGCTTGGACTGTGGCTTGTTTGAGTTCACAGCTTGTCATGGTCCTTATACGTTATGCCACACTGTCCATCACCCCAGAGACTCCTTTGTCCTGATGGGAGAGAAGAGTCTGGTCCATCTCCATCTCCATCTATCTAAAGGGTTAACTTCATCCAGAGTCGTACTTTCTGTTCTCAAGGAGCTTACATAGTTGGGCACATATGCCACACCAGGCGTACGCGCGCGCGCGCGCGCACACACACACACCTAGACGTTGCTGTTTTTCTAAGGCTGAAACCTATAGGGCCAGTGAGGCTCAGACATACAAGACATACAAAACAGTTAGGAAGAGGGCCCGTGGCCTGGAGAGGTCCAAAAAAGCCTGGTGGAGTTGCTGGATGACCCAGCAGGACTCAGCGGGCCTGAGAGGAGGAAGCAGGTCATTTTAGATGTCGACAATGACCAGACAAGGCGAGAAACTGGATGCTGAGAACTTGGGTGCGTTTGGAGGGAAAGTCTGGAGGCGAAGAAGCGCGCTAGGGAGGGATGCCGGCAGCGGGTCAGGGTGGCTTACGGTAAAGCTTGCACTTTTGTGTCACCACATACCGTCTCAAGAAGCAACAAGGCATACAGAGAAAAGGAGCGTGGACGCTTGGCTTCCTACAGAATCCTGGAGTTTAGGTTATTCCGTGCATGTGTGTCTGCCGGCCGGCCAGGAGCCAGGCTGGCTGGCTGGGGCTGAGGGGTGAAACCTCCATCCAGGCTGACCAGAATGGCCTCCCCCTTTCAAAGGGAAGGTGTCCCCTCCTCCTCTCCCACCCATCGCCCGTCCCCTCCCCGCCCCCCTAATCAGAGAGAGCAAATTGTTATCAGATTAGCGCCAGCAAAGAAAAGCACAGTCCTGTTCACCCCCGCAGTTCGTTAGCATTTAGATAGACTGGGACAGGGGCCCACACAATGGGCATCAAAGCCTGGCTTGGGCAGGCGGCAGGAGGGATTAATTTCTTTAACCAACAGGCCTGATCTGGCCTAACTCATTACCCTGCCTTGTCCGTGTGGGTGTTAGATTCGATTGAAGATTATGCCATTTAGGCCTTTCCCTTGTTTTCTGCTGAAACCGGGGCTATTGAATTGCACATTCTGCCGTTCCCGCGCTCCCCCCCCCCCCCCGTCAATACTCAGTGGCCTGAGGTTCTAATTCTGCTTCATTTAAACTTCATCAACTTTTCCAATCAAGTGGAAGGGTCCAAAAGGGCTTCTTCCCCCCCCTCCCCTTATCCCAATGCTGAAAATGAGATTACAGTATTTAAATGACTATGATAATCAATCTAGGGACCCGGAGCTGAGATTGAGGTTAATTTTTCTTAGCAGAACAAAGAAGCGTGATGCCTTTGGGGAC
>NW_021145772.1:0-54696 GCF_002837175.3 Physeter macrocephalus | reverse complement strand
TCTGGGCCGAGAGGGCATCTGACTCAGGGCTGGCCGACCCTGAGGGCTGTTTGCACCTGGCTTTGCTATCTGGGACCCAGTGCCCTGGGGACGCCTCACCATCTTGATCCCACCCGCCTGGAGCTGCAGCTGGGCTTCTTCCAGTGAAAACAACAGCATCCCCCATCCTCTGTGCCTGCCTGTCTATGCCCTGCCCCTGGCAGTGCCGACCCCAGGGACAATGGACACACACGAACACATGCACACACGTGCACACGCGCTGAGCTGTGATGCGGCACGGAGGGCCGCGTCGGGAGTGGACGCGCCTATGGAAGACAGGCACTTTCCTGCACCCGCCGAGGGCTCCGCGTAAGAGGTCCAGCCAGGGAGCACAGCTCACAGTGGTCCCCCCTCCTCAGCCCCTGGCGAATGAATACAGGGGTGCCGAGTCATCGCTGGCTCATTCGGTTTGTCAGCCTAGGTGCCGGGATCTGGGATACAGCCACGAGCAAGACGGAGAGGGTAAAGTCCTTGTTTCCATTAAGCTTATCTACTGGGGCGGGACTGAAAAGGTCTTTTTATCTCCCTTATGCTTCCCCCTTTACGTGCTTGATGCTCTGCTAATCTTTGTCATTTTAGGGGATTAGGGGAACAGGGGTGTCGGGAAGGCGTGGTATCCTCGCTGCCCAGCACACGCTAGGAGTGAACACGTAGGATGTTGGCAGGTCTGCGCACGGCTGGGTGGGGTGGGAAATTCACCACCTTCCCTTTTCCCATCTCCGTGACAGATATGATCTCCCGATGAGGTCTGCTCCCCGGGTGACAGATATGATCTCCCGATGAGGTCTGCTCCCCGGGACTGAAGCCAGGGACGGCCGGCACAGCTCTCACTGCTTCTCATTCTAATTGCCTGAGGTTCCAAGGAAATAACGCTCGCCTTTTGCAAACATATCCTCTACTGGGAACGTGCAAAACTCATACGCACCGTCGTGTGGAATGCTGATATTTTACTTTATGATGAATTGTTCCGAGAGCCGTTTTCACTTACCTGTGTGTAGGCTTCCTACCTGGACACAGGTTCCACCACAAAATCTAAGGTTCTACAAAACCAAGAAAGGCTCAGTAAATGTTTGAGTGAAGACACGAAGAGGGTCTCAGGATAGACGTGTCAAGACCTGTAAACAGGCACGCGGTGGGCATGACCCGGCACTGGGGACGGGAGCTGCTGGCGTGTGCAGCTGGGGCCAAACGAATAAATTGGCTTTATTCGCCATTCAGTGGGGAGGTCTGGAGAGATGCCCTCTGCATCCCTCAGGGTCCACCTCTGAGGGGTTTCAGGACCTAGGCTTCCAGGGACTAAAGACTGTAGTGGTTAAGGACACAGGCTCTTTGGAACTTCCCTGGTGGTCCAGTGGTTAAGACTCTGTGCTTCCACTGTGGGGGGTTCAGGTTTCATCCCTAGTTGGGGAACTAAGATCCTATATGCTGTGTGGCACGGCCAGGAAAAAAAAAAAAAAAAAAAAAAAAGAAAGGACACAGGCTCCAGAGCCTGCCTGGGTTCAAATCCCAACTCTAATTTCAACAGCTGGGTGATCCTGGGCAAAAGTACTGAACTGTTCTAAGCCTTGACTGTCTCGTCTGTAAAACAGGTGTTGTTAAAAGAACTCAGTGACAGTCGATGGAAGTGTCTAGCACGGAGCTTAGAAGATGGTAAGCATGTGAGGCGTTGGTAACGAGCTCAGCGTGGCAGTGCGATGGAGACCAACGGCCCTCACACTTGAGGTACATCAGACTCCCCTGAAGGCTTGTTCAAACACCGAGGGCTGGGTACCACCCCGAGTTTCTGATTCAGCAGGTCTAGGGTAGAATCTGAGAATCTGCATTTCCAACAAGTTCCCAGGTGATGCTGCAGTTGCTACTTTAGGGACCACACTTTGAGAACCACTGGTCTAGAGAAGGGAGAACTCAGGTGTAGGATTTGGGAGCTGGGACCATCCCTCAGTGTCTGGTGACTTTGGGCAGTTCATCTCTTTGAGCCTCAATGTCTCTGCTTGTAAAATGGGACTCTTAATACCCACTTCACAGGAATTCCCTGGCGGTCCAGCGGTTAGGACTCTGGGCTTTCACTGCTGAGGGCCCGGGTTCAATTCCTGGTCGGGGAACTAAGATCCTGCAAGTTTCTCGGTGTGGCCAAAAAAAAACCCCAAACAAACAAAAAAACCAACTTCATGGGGTCGTGCCTGGCATACAGCATTCTCAGTATTTAGTATTATTGTTTGAATTTTGGCTCAGTTTGTTGGCCCTTGAAGGATGGGTAGGATTACCAGGAGCAGAGATGGGTCAGGCGGGCTTGCCGGACGCTGCTGAGAACCCCAAAGCCCGGAGCAAAGTGCCGGATGGATCTGGAAGCCCCAGAGCAATGTGCTAATTCGGAAAGAACTCGTTTTCCAACTCTATGGAAGTTTCTATGTGGGGATTCCACAATTAACTTTGGACCCTGACCCAGATGGCTGACAAGGTGACCTGTCGCAGGGGAGGTGGAAAATGCTGCCTAAGGCAAAGGAAGCAGGCCCCACGGGGTTCCTGTCACAGCCCCCGCACCTTCCCGTCCCTGCCTGTCCACAGCCCCCTTTTGTCAGAGAGAAAGCCTGTCACCTCTGGACTCACAGGGGGATCAAAATCCCTGGGGCCCCTGGCCAGGCCGGGTTGCCCCAGGGCCCAGGCAAACGTGTGCACCTGGGGCGGGGCTGGCGCCTCGCAAGACTGCGCCCAGGGCTCAGAGGAGATTTCTGGGCCAGTTCGGTGTTATGACGGGAACAGCACGCGGACACCCCAACCGCGGTGGATCAGAGCCTGCTGACGTTTAAGGGCGAGACCCACCGCTCTTGGCACGGGAACGCTGCAGGCTGAGTGCCTCAGGGGTCCGGGCCTTGGCAGGCTTTGGCCTGAAGACCAGTGGCAGCAGCCAGCCTGAGTCACTGGTTCCCCGAGGCAGGATACCCATGGAAAAAGGGCCCTCCCTGGACCAGGGGCACAGATTCACTGTCCAAACAGCACGCTCCTCACCCAACAGTCCTTGGGCCTGAAATCCCATCCTCAGAGATCCATTCTTTGGTCTTTTTCAAAAAGACTCTTTGAAGTAACTCTTTCATATAAAAAATTCAATGCTGTGATTGTTTACTGTGCATTTAACGTGGGCAAATCCCTGAGCCTGGCACCGTGGAGACCCAGGAATATGGAAGATGGATTCCCCACAGGAAAGCAGGTGGCCGGAGGGGCCACCTGGAGGGCTCCGAACACAGCCCAGGCTCTAGAAGGGAGGGACGGCCTCCCAGGGGACACGGGGAAGAAAGGCCTTGAGTCCCGGAGGAGGCAGGAGCAGGTGGAAGGCTGGGGTGTGCTCAGGGAACAGTGAGTCATGGGGTACGGCCCAGAAAGGAGGGTGAGCCCTCGGCCCCTCCAGGGAAGGCAGAGGAGCAGGACACCAGCTGGAGACGCAGGTGGAAGCCAGCTGGGGGGTCTGCACAGCAGGGAGCGTGGGGACCCAGCGTAGGTGGGCTTGTCTGAGAATTTCCCTCCCTGAGAGATGGGCCTGGAGCAGCTTGAAGGGGAGCGTCCCCCAGGTGGGCGAGGAGACAGGTTCCCGGATGGGTAGAGCAGGGTTTCAAAGACCAGGGGTGCTGCTGAGAAGACAAACCTTCGGAATGTGGGCTGGGTCGGGCTGAGTCAGCACCTAGTACTTAAACGCCTCTAGGCGCACAGGTGGGAGTGTGGTCCCGAGCAGGAGAGTTTTCTCTCTCACCTCATCCTTGTTCTAAGGCTTCACAGCTTTCAAAGCACATTCACCCACATTACCTCACTGATCTTTTTAACAGCACTTTGGGCTAAACAGGGCATATTATTCCCATTTCAGACATGGAGAAGCTAAGGCCTAGGTGAGGTGAAGTTATATATTCTGCTTTATATAAACCACTGGCCTTTTGGGGTGCATATTCGTTCCTGTTTTATTTATTTATTTATTTACTATTTATTTTTAGATAGTTCAAACATTTACATGAGTCAAAATTCAAAATGTCCGGATGAAAGCTTCTCTGTCAACCCTATTCTTCCAGCTGCCCGGGTCACCTCTTACCAGTTTGAACTCAAGCCTTCTGACTATGGGTGTAGGGCCCTTCCTGCCGCAGTGGGGCAGGGGCTCAGGACACAGCCCCCCTGTAGATTCAGGAAAGCCCAACGTAAGTGCCACCCCAGGAGGGGTGTTATACCTCCTCTGAGCAAGTGTCCATTTGGTCTTCTTTCATCTGAGGCCACATAAGCCTATCTTTAGAGCCTAAACTCCTTGGAGGCAGGGAGTCTATCTTCAACTTCTGGGAGGTCATAGGGTAGGGGTTAAAATTTGAGGCTCTGGCATCTAGAGAACTGGGATAAAAACTGTGCTGTGGGACAAGTTACTTAGGCTCTCTGAGGCTCTGTTTTTTCAGCTACGATAAGGATGCCCTCACCATCTTCACAGGGCTGTGTGGGGACCGGATAAGATGACTTATGTCCCGTGTTTAGCCGTGTGTCAGGCGCAAGGTCTGTAATGTGTAAGTGGGAACTGCCATCATTCCCAGTGTTCTGGGGCCCGCGTGTGTCTGCAGTATGACAGACCTGGGCACCCTGTCACACTTAATCCTGACAGAGAATCAGGAATCTCAGGCACCTCATCAAAGGCAAATCGGCACAGTAGGTCACTCAAATCAATGTATCTGAACCAATCGCTCGCTCTTCCTGGGCTGGGATCTGCCCTTCCCTTTTGTGAAACCAGCCCTCCAAAGGCCAGCTCTTCACTATCTCCTTTCAGGTGGCTTTTCTGGGTGGTCGGGCATTTTGACAGAGGGGCCGACAGCCCAAGGCTCCTCTGGGCCTATTTTGTCTAATGCCCTGAGTTTGAGCTGATACGCAGGGAAGCTGCCATATGGCTTTTCTCAGGGCTGACAGGAATGATTCACTGTGAGGGTCACCCCTGCCCTGGAGCTGCCGAGGGAAAGTGACTCATGGCCTCTGCCTCTCGGAAGCCATGTCCTCGGCCCCTGAGACTCCAGGCAGAGGAGGGGGCTTCCCGGCTCCTAGATCACTCTGGGTTGGAAGGGAGCCAAGAAATCATTTATCCCACCTCCCCCACCTCGCAGATAAGAAAGGGAACCTGGTGATGGGAACAGGCACACAGCCAGCTTGCTGCAGGAGCAGGATTTGTACCTGCCGTGCCTTCTGTGCTTCCCTCTGGGCTGCTGCAGACCCCCACCTCTGGGCCTTCCAACCACAGCGCCCTCACTCCTGCCTCGGGCTCCAGGTCCTAAACACTCTGAGCAGTGGATCCCGTGGCTTTTCGGTAGGACAGTTACTTACCCCTTTGGAAGAACATCCCTGGAATCTCGTTTCCAAGAAAGGACAGAAAGATCTGTTGGAGCTGGTGTTCCCACGGATCTTAGGGTCAATAAACAATATAAAATTGTGTTTACTTTTCCGTTAAAAGAGGCATTCCTTTCCTATCCAACTCAAGTTTTGTCAAGAAACAAAAATATAGGCCAGCAATGATTAAGGGATAAATAATTGTCTGGCAGAACAATGGAGCGATCCATGACTTCAAGGGATGGAATCCACACCAGCCTTGCGAGCTGGGACTTGGCGAGCCAGCCAGAGCCCGGGAACAGGGAAGTCTGAGCGGGATGGAGGGCAGGGCGAGGAAAAGGGAGGGAAACGGCTGTGCTGGGGCAGGGCCAGGCCGGGGGCGACTCGGGGGACCCGGGGAGGGGTCTGTGGGGTCATCCCACCCCATCTCCAAACCCAAGTCCTCTTGCCGCTCAGAACCCCGGAGCCCGGACTTCCTATCAGCAGGGCCCTGCCTAGGCGCTCAACTGCCGCGGGTGGGCAGGTTGAGGGGCTCGTGCATCTCCAGCAGGGGCTCGTCTCAGGCTTGGCGCCCCGCTGTCCTGGAGGAACAGTGTAGGGCGAGGGTTGGGGGCCTGAGACATAGACACAGAGGGTCAGGGGTCACGGCAAGACGCACTTCAGACGGGAAGAGTCCGAGGCTCGGAGTTCTCTTTGCTTTGCGGAGGAGCCCGCTCACTCGGCCTCCAGAAAGGGATCTCCCCGGTTTGTGGATGTGGAAACTGAGGCCCAAAGTGGGAGGCCCAGAGCCGGGGGTCCCGGCCGCCAGCCCCCGGCCCACGCCCGAAGGAGTCAGACGACGACAGGGGCCTGGGGAGGCCCGCGCCCACCGCGTCTGCGCACTCCGCAGACCCCCGGGCGCAAGGGTGGGAAGGGGCCGGGCGGGGCGGGCGCGGGCGGAGGAACTGAAGTAAGTGACTCAGGCCGGTGCTCAGTCGGGCCTTTGTTCCCGCGACGCCGGCCTTAAAGGGCCAGCGCCCGAGGCAGGAGCGCGCCCGGCGGCCTCCCCCCGCCCCCGCCCCCACTCCTCCTGGGGTCGCTCCTGGGCTCCGGGCTGTCGGCAGAAAGGGGGGCGTCCTGCAGGATTCAGGGGTTCATCCAATCGAATCCTCAGGCCATAAGGGAGGGCCCTCAGGTCATTTCAATCATCCCTCTCTCTGCCTCAGGGCAGGGCTGCACCTCAAGTGGCTCAGGGGAATTAAGAAAACCCTTTTCCTGCTTTTTAAAGATACTGCCACGGGGCAACCCCTTCCTAGGCAGCGTCTCCCAGGGTCTCCCAGCCATCTGTTTTCTAACCAAGTCCCCACCCTGCAAGGTGACCCACCCACGCAGGCCCCAATATCAGGACTGGATCATTTGAACCCTCATTTGATACGCTTGGTGGGTTTTAGGCCGGCCTGTGCAGACCTGTGAACAGGCTCCCGTGCCGGGCCTCCACGGGGTCCAGGTTTCACACCAGTCCTGTCCTGTCAGTGGATCCCTCGCCACTCCAGCCCCCAACGCCGCGCAGCTGGTACCAAAGTTGCTCCTCCGGACCCTGAGCGCCACCACGTGGACACAGGAGAACGGTGCCCTGGGGGACTTACAGGGGCCCCTGAGAGCTTCCCGCCACCACCCTCAGTTATAAAGCAGCCCGAACTGACACAAATCAAAATAGAAGCAGGCCCTAAATTAAAGAGGAGAGGATGAGGCCTGTCCCCTCCTGTGCTCCTGGGAACCCACATCCTCTGTGAAGCGATGGCCCTGAGATCACTTAACAACCAAAGCCCATGAGGTCTATTAAAACCTAGGAACAGCCGTCTTTGCTGAGGCTCTGGAAGACCTGTGCCCGCGATACCCATCCCTGCTACCCCTGCCTCCACGCACTATCTGCTTGATGCTCAAAAACAAAACAAAACAACGAAACACCGCTAGGGGTTGGGATTTATGCTTTCGTCCACTGTTCATATGCAAATTTTCAGAGAAGGGGGTCTCTCCCTGAAGCTTTCTTAAGTCATTTCACAGTTTATCAGGTCTTGGACTTAGAGCCGGGTTTGGAAGGAGGAGAGAGTGCAAAGCTCGTCGCTCTGGGCAAACTGGAGGGTGTCGGGGGGAACAGGGGCAAAGGAGTCCCAGCCCACAGCTGTGCCCGGCAGAGGCCTCTGCGTCGTGAAGAGAGCCAGGGGCTGCCCCACGGACTCTCTCTCCTTGTGAGGGCATTTTATACCCAGAACAAACATTTACCAGGTAAGCTAGGACCACAGGCTGTAGCCTCAGGGCCGACAGGGACAGTGTGGGCTTCGTGGGGTATTGGCCTCGGGATCCCTGGCCCTAACCAACCAGGCCAGCCAGCTCCAGACAAGCCCAGCATCCAAAAGGGGCAACCAGAACCCTCTGAGACCTGCCCCATCCAACCACCCGCGCGCCCGCCCGCTCAACAGACATCCCACCCAGGCCGTAACATCTCCGAGACCTCCCTTCCTCTCCTTTCTCACCCCCATTCTGCTTCATTTCCTTGACAGCCTGACCCTAAATCAAGACCATAACCTTTCAGTGGGTCTCCCTGTCTCTGGGCCCTCATGAGCCGATGCATCCCAAGCGCCATACTAAATGAATCTCCCTAAAACCTACCCAGGTTCTCTTGAGTGACTGCAGGGTTGCCTGCACCATCCAGTCCGAATTTCTTGGTCCAGCGCAGAGGCCCACACCACAGGCACTGCATCGTGACTCTCTCTTTTAGAGTGAGTGACTTCTCAAGAAGAAGAGCTTCGTTTTAATATTTCAAAATCAAATCAAATGTAAATTATGCTTCAATAAATTCTCACCGAAAAGTAATACAAAAACAAACGAAGAGCTTTTGGCCAGTATGTTTTGCCGCGTGCGTGCATGTGGGCCCGAGCAGGGCTGCGGCTCCAGAGCGCCCCGCGAGGGCCGAGGGGGACCCACACGCAGCTCCTGTTCCATTTGTGAAGCTCTGCACCCCACCTCGGGGCCGCATCGTTCTGGAAGAAGAGGTGCCCTTTCCTTCTCCAGCCAGGCCTCAGAGCTGAGACGCTTTCCTCTCGGAGGAAAAGAGCCGCCCGAGGCCAGGCCTGGCCCAGGTAAAATAACGAATAAAAGGAGGACTGCTCGTTTACAAGCAGCCCAGCCTCCTCCTCCCTTTCGATGTGTGAAGGTGTGAGGCAGAGTGACCCTCCATGAAATAGAAATTACAACACAGCATCACTTCCAAGTTCAAACGCACGTAAGGGTTTTCTAGTCCACCTCTCTATTCTTTCAGACCACAGCACCGAGAAGGGGGTTACCTGCCCTCGTTTCCCACCTGGTGAGGGGAGACCTTTAAAACCCCACTCCTCGGGCTTCCCTGGTGGCGCAGGGGTTGAGAGTCCGCCTGCCGATGCGGGGGACGCGGGTTCGTGCCCCGGTCCGGGAGGATCCCGCGTGCCGCGGAGCGGCTGGGCCCGTGAGCCGTGGCCGCTGAGCCTGCGCGTCCGGAGCCTGTGCTCCGCAACGGGAGAGGCCACAGCGGAGGGAGGCCCGCGTACTGAAAAACAAAAACAGAAACAAAACCGCACTCCTCTTCCCAGCCTCTCAACCACTTTCCTTCCGGAGCCTCCCAGGTAAGCCTGTGTTTTGTCCCCTACAGCCTGGGAACGCCAACCCCAGGAGGAGCCCGCCCATCAACCTGAACCACTATGCCACCAAGAAGAGCGTGGCAGAGAGCATGCTGGATGTGGCCCTCTTCGTATCTAACGCCACGCAGCTGAAAGTGGTGCTGGAGCAGGGGCCGTCCTCTCATCACTACACCACCCTCGTCACCCTCATCAGCATCTCTCTGCTCCTGCAGGTGGTCATTGGAATCCTCCTCATGGTCATTGGTGAGGAGCCCAGGCCTGGAGTTGGCCTCGGGGTGGGGGTTGCCCCCCCGGTGGGAAGAAAGGCCCCAAGCGCCTCCCTGTCACACCCTGCATTTGCACAGGCCACCTTCTCAGCCATAACCTGCTGTTAGCCCTGTGCACCTTCAAATGCCCGAGTAACAACCACACAGTGCGGCCAGGCACCCTGTCCCACCTCCTGGTATCCCATCTAGTGGCCACTTCCTAACAGCTGCTGAATGCCCATATGCTCACTAACTCATAGCAGCGTTCCTTTGAGCCTCTTGTGCGAGAGTGCGTCCCTTCTCTCAGAAGACCCAGTGTAACTTCGCAAATCCCGGCTCTATTGAGTACCACGTGGATACCCCACACTGGTCAGTTGGGGAGAAAGCATCTCAGCACGATGGCTGCCACCTCCCTTGATCTCTGAGGGACCAGACTTTCTCTGGACTCTGGTGGCTGTGGTGGGGGAAGCTCCAGGCTGTGGCCACCGCACCCCCACAGACACTTACCTGCCACGCCCCCTTCTCCACAGCTCGACTGAACCTCAACGAGGTAGAAAAGCAGTGGCGACTAAACCAGCTCAACAATGCAGCCACCGCCTTGGTCTTTATCACCGTCGTCATCAACGTCTTCATCACGGCCTTCGGGGCACATAAGACTGGGTTCCTGGCTGCCAGGACCTCAAGGACCCCTCTCTGAACACAGCCTAGAAGGCAGGTGAGGGAGGATGGGAGGTCCCCAGGTGGCCCTTCTCACCTCTGGGGGTTTGGGCTGAGAGAGAGCCTTGCCAAGCAAAAGGGGAGGAATATAGACCTGGGGCAGGGACGGGCTCTTGGAGAAGAGCTCGGCTTGGGACTCTCCGAGGTCCCCTTGTGCTCTCTCTTCTTAGGCTGGGCTTCTCTCCAGCCTGGGCTGGGTGGAGGCCGTGGTTAGTGGGGGCAAGAAGGAGATGTGGGTTTTCTCCTTGGCGCCGTTCAGCAGCCCGTACAGCTCCAGTCGTGGTCCACGGGCCCGCAGCGCCAACAAAACCACTGGGAACTGGCCGGCAGCGCGGAGCCTCAGGCCCCGCTTCAGATTCAGATCTGAACCCGCACCTGCGTCCTGAGAAGCCTGCCAGGGCAATCGTGGGACACTTACGCCTGAGGCACTGGGCTGACCTGCCCTCCTCACCATCTCTCTGCTTCCCTACAGGTTCTGGGCCGGCCACTGCTTCCTCCTCTCCCCCCCGCTGATCTGCCAGGCTGATGGGCACAGTCCACAGCCCCTGGCAGAGCTCCTGGAAGGGCAACGTAGATGGTCTTGCTTCCTACCCTTGGCCCTGGAACAAAGATGGGCCCTTTTACCAGCTTAAGTGAACGCATCTCGGTCTGGTGTCCTGAGCTCAGACTGGGGTACCACCCACCCTCCTCCTGGCAGCATCTCCTGTACCTCAGGCATGCCTACCGAAGGCTGGGCCTGCCCAGCTTTAGGAGTCTGGTTCTGACCCCACCCCATTCCTCCGCTCTGCTCCAGGCCTGTTTTCCCCTTCTGTGGGATGGAATGATTTCTCTTCATAAAGGTTTCTGCAGATCCACTGTGAGTCAGTCTTTATGTCTTCAGTTGGGGAGGCTCGAGCACCCGGGCTGCTCTCTCCATCTGTGTCCTAGAAACGGCTCAAAGGAGCAACCCCGAGCCTGGAGGGAGAAGAGGCTTTTAAGACATTCCCTCTCCTCTGGGTCCTGCTGAGTCAAATTTCCCAGCCCGAGTGCCTTGGGCTAATTACCATCTGCTGCATCAGGGGCAGACGAGTCATTTCTGGATTGGTGTGTGTACGCATGATGCTTTTTGAGAACCTAGGATAGGCTGCCCCAGCTGTCACAGCAGCACCGTCTCCTGGGCATGAGTTTAAGGAATACAAACTAATTTTGATCTCTGCCTAGACCAAATATGACTAGGACAGTACCTTCGTACCTGTAAAGCAGCAACAGGGCACCCCCAGCTCAAACAGAAATGACTTTTAGATTGTCTGCTCTTTTATTTTATTTTTATTTATTTATTTAAGCACTTTATTTATTTATTTATTTATTTGGCTGCGTCGGGTCTTAGTTGCGGCATGCAGGATCTTCATTGCTCGAGCACCCGGGCTGCTCTCTCCATCTGTGTCCTAGAAACGGCTCAAAGGAGCAACCCCGAGCCTGGAGGGAGAAGAGGCTTGCGGTGCGCGGGCTTCTCTGGTTGCGGCGCGCGGGCTGCTCTCTAGTTGTGGCGCGCGGGCTCCAGAGCCCGTGCGCTCAGTAGTTGCAGCACGCGGGCTTAGTTGCCCCGTGGCATGTGGGATCTTAGTTCCCCGACCAGGGATCGAACCCGCGTCCCCCGCGTTGCAAGGTGGATTCTTAACCACTGGACCACCCAGGAAGTCCCTATCTGCTCTTTTAGAATAAGCCACACCTCAGTTTCTCTCCACTGTTTACCCAACCATCCTGTGTCCACCATCCTTTCTCATCTGAAACCACCAACCTCCACGAATCTAGTGCTCAGAAAATGCTCCTCAGACAGGAACCAGGTGCGCCCCTTCAAGTAAACCACAGCCCAGGGAGGGCTGACCCCCCCCCCGCCAAAACCAGGCGGTGAAGGGTGGAGTGGGATCTTAGTTCCCCGACCAGGGATCGAACCCGCGTCCCCCGCGTTGCAAGGTGGATTCTTAACCACTGGACCACCCAGGAAGTCCCTATCTGCTCTTTTAGAATAAGCCACACCTCAGTTTCTCTCCACTGTTTACCCAACCATCCTGTGTCCACCATCCTTTCTCATCTGAAACCACCAACCTCCACGAATCTAGTGCTCAGAAAATGCTCCTCAGACAGGAACCAGGTGCGCCCCTTCAAGTAAACCACAGCCCAGGGAGGGCTGACCCCCCCCCCCCGCCAAAACCAGGCGGTGAAGGGTGGAGGGTGGTGTGGAGGGTCCCTGGCACGTCCATCAGAGGCCTGACAGCTGCAGGACGGCGACGTGAACCCTGGGCCCACCCCGCTCCCACCCTGATGGGAAGAGGAAAACACGAGAGCGTTTTGTTTTCTGAGAAGATGCTGTATTCAATGCTTTCCCTCCCCCCACCCTACACATTTTCCCTACAGAGTAGGGGCCGTGCCAGGCCCTCTCCATTAAGGCAGGCGGTGTGGAGGTAACAAACATCAAACACAAGGCACTGGCTGGGGCAGAGGGGGCGATGGATCAGGCAGGGGAGGCTGGGCGGGCTCCTGTCTTCAGGAGGGGTGAAGCGGGAGGGCTGTCTGGGTAGATTCGGGCCTTGCAGGGCGACGCCCAGGGATGGGAGCGGCCCCAGAAAGAAACCTGGCACCCCAGCCAGCCAACCGCAGCTCTCGCCTGCTCCCTACAGCCCTTTCCCCAAGGCACGGAGCCTGAGCAGGGACCGTAAAAAGCCACAGCCTGAGGGCAGATATGGCCTCCGTAAACCATAATCTATGAATTGAAAAGTCTGTGTCCGTCCTGATTTCTTAAGAGGGAAGCAGGGATTCTCTCCAACCTCCAGAAGGTTCTCGAGGGGCTCCATTCTCCCATATGCCAAGTTCATGCTCTGGTGAATGCAGGGCCCACCAAGCAGACCCCGCAGCTCCTCGTGCTGTGACGTGGACCCCGCCACAGCACGGAGCCTGGGCCCAGCTGACTGGCCCCCCGGCCCTGCTGCACCTCCCCCTTCGCCCTTCCTCACAGACACCGGGCTTCGAGGTGCAGCGGCCGGGGCGCCGTTGGTGGACCAGAGTAGCGGCAGAGACGCAGCAGCAGAAAAATCCCCAGCCGTGCAGGCGGCTGGGACCATTAGTGCAAGATAAGTGCGGGATCGGAGGCGGCAGGGAGGGTGCCCCAGACTACGAAGGCCAAGGGCCGTGTTCCCTGAAACGGCTCCGCCTGTCATCCTCCGGCCCTGCTCCCCTCCACGTGAGGAAGGAGTTCGGAGCGATGCCCTCGCCTCCCCAGACCTCCCCCCGGGGTCCCCGTTCCCTAGTTCAGAGTGTCTTCCTCCCCGTCTGCCTTCCCCTCCGGGCCGGCCGGGGCCCTCTCTGCAGGAGGGAGCTGGGCTGTGAGGACTCAAGCTTCCCTTCTCATCCCTTCCCGCTGGCCGCCCCCGCCTCCTCTCAGCCTCTCCCGGCTCTGCTGCACATGGTCCCCAAGGCCCAGCCCACAGGCCGCCGGGACAGGAAGGGGCGTCTCGTCCCTGCCTTCCCCACTTGCCATGATACACGGCCGATTCACCCAACCCCAGGGGGCCAGGAGCTCCCTGCCCATCGGCTCCCCGGCCCCCAGCCCCCCGTGGCACCGGGAAGAGGGTGCCAGTCTGGAGTTAGTGCCACCTGGAGGGTAAGGTTAATGCCCGAATCGGTGGCCAGCTGTCGGGTGGCCACCTGGGAGAGATATGCTGTCCTGGAGCCACAGGCCTGCGGGAGGGCCGAGAACGGCTCCACGTGAGGCCGGCTCCTCGGCTACAAGTCAGCTGTTGGTCAAGGACCGAGGGTCCTTGACGCGCCTGTGGGTCTGAGGTATGCGGGGCCCCCCTAAATGCACGACTCTGCCCCTTCACAGTCAGTGCTGGATCTGGGCAGTTACAGTTTTGGTTTTCTGTTAAAAAAATAAAAACCCCAATAAAATACGTCCAATAGGAGAGCTTCCCAGTCCGCGGCCACTGCCCCCCGAGGAGCGCGGGGTGGATGCTGGCAGGCACCCCCCGGTCAGGGCGGTGTCGCCCAGGCAGGGCTTTCCTTCCTCAACCCGGTTCCGCCGCCCTTCCCCGGAGCTGTCCCGTCTCTTTCCCATCTCCTGGCCCCGGAGGCCCAGAGGTGCGGAGAGGCCTTGGCCTCCTCCCATGGAGGACGGCTGCCGGCGCAGGGGGTGTCGGCTCGGAGGCCCCTCGGGCCCAGCGCGGCCCCTGCTCCCCTCCCTCTCCCTCTCCGGCAGCAAGCGGGCACTGGCCAGGCCACCGTGGTGCAGGGGCCGGAAGCGGTGGGTCCAGCGGGCCACCCCCGGGGTTACGGCGTCTTCATCTGGCGGCGGTTCCACATGCCTCGCTTGGAATGGAAGTGATGGAAGAAATTCCGGAGGGAGAGACGCTCCACTTCCAGGCCTGCTTGGAGGATCCTGGGTGGGAAGGGGCAGGATGAACAACAGGTGCACAGAGGCGGGGGTGGGGAGGGGGCCCCCGAGGAGCCTGCCTTCCACGCCTCCGCCAGGCCCTGTCCCCGTCACCCTCTGGCTACTCCCCGCGGGGCAGGGGAGCGGGTGGGGCGTGCAAAGAGCGCCAAAGGGCCTGGGCTGGAAGCCCAGCTCCGGACCGACCTACGAGGCACGCATCTTTCAGAGCCTCTCCCTCTAGAAGGATAACGATGGGCTGGGTACGGCGAGGGTGAGGTGAGGACCAGTGGTGATGGAGGCGGGGGGTGGGGTGGAGGGTGGAGGACACAGAGCAGACCTCTCCCTTCCCTCCCCACCCCCTTTCCATATGCATGGCCTATTGGGAGGCCTGTGCTTCCAGCAGGCGGAAATAACTGGAATTTGGAGCCGTTTCTCTCTCCTCGGGCTTCGGAGGAGGCAGGGAGGTCCAGAACTGGTCGAGGTCTGCCTCTTCGCAGCGGTGGAGGTAACACCAGCCTAGGCTTCTGTCCACCGTGGGGTCTGACTGACAGAGTTTTACGGGAGCTGCGTTCTCTAATACAAGCTCCCTCACCCTCCCTCCTTTGCACCTTAAATTCCCTTAGTCTTGTCACCTTCCCTCCTGCCTGCTCTCTAGGGAAAAAACAAACAGACTGGGTTGTTAAGCCTCCTCCAACAGTCATAGCTGTGAGAGTTGGGGCAAGTTGTTAACTTCTCCCCAAGGCTCAGTTTTCTCATCTGGAGAACGGAGACAATCACACCTACCTCACAGAGGTCTGGGGAGGAATAAAGGAGGTGATGGATGTAAATCACCTGCCAAGTACAGGCGCCCAGTGATTGGCGGGTGAGGAAGTGCCCTGTCTCTCAGGAAGAAGAGCGTATCTTCCCTGTCAAGGTCCCCTCTCCCCCGGAGCCCCTGACCTTGCCTGTCCACCTCCTCTGGGCACTGTTCCAGCAATTACACCCTTTCTCTCTTGGATTTTTCCCCTCTCCCTCCTTTGCCCCCACCCCTGAGGCTCAAACCTCAAGGGATCATCTGCCTTCCCTCCCCTTCCCTTGGCAATAAATTCTTGAAGGAGGGATCTCAGACTAAGCCTCCACTTCCCCACCACCCACATGCTCTGAAATCCCCTCGCCCTGGGGTCCCACCAGCCGGCTCTCTGCTGCAACCCCTCTTTCCCACCCACTCCCTGCCGTGGCCGCTCCTGCCTCTTCTTGACATACCAGACGTGTCCTCTTCCCCCAAACTCCCTTCTACCAGGTTCCAGGGACCCAGAACCTCCTGGGTACCTGCTGCCCTTTAAGGGTCCACACTGGCTCTTTTCCTGACCCTCTGCCGGATCTCTTATCCACCGCCACAAGCTCAGCCTCCTCCCCAGCCGTGTTCTCCCGAGCGGGCAGGTGGGCGCCTTGCCGGGAACCGTACCATTCACATCCACACGGCTCGGAGTCTGTGTTCTTCCCCCCGACCGTCTGCCAGGCACCCACCACACCCACCCTGTGACACAGGCAGAGGCAGTATCCATCCCCTCCAATAGATCCAGTCTCGGCGAGGGAAGGAACCTGACCCCCAAGAGGCGGTGCGGGGCCTGGGGGCGGATCTAGCCCTGCCCCCGTCCCAGGGCCCCCCCCCCCCCGGGGTCTCTCAGGTGCCCTCGCTCCCCACTCACCTGTCCAACAGCTCCCAGTCCTCCCCACCCCAGCGGTCTCGGAACTCCTTGGTGTTCATGCCCCCGATCCTGTCCAGGTCTGACTTGTAGATGCCGAGCAGCCCAAACCCATTCACCTCCCAGTAGCCTGTGGACAGACAAGCCCCAGGTGAGCTGAACCAGGGCCAGGAGCACAGAGAAGGCTGAGGCTGAAAACTCTCATCTGAACGAGCCCCTTGCCTATGTGGGGGGGAGCCCCCCCGAGCTGAGGTTCCGGGTCCAGGGAAGGCAGCAGTCCTACCAGGGAGGGACCAAGGGCTGGTGACAGCCCTGCAGGAGGCTCTGACGGCAGCAGCCCCCGAGGGCACAGCCTTGCTCCGCTCCCTCTCCAGGTGGGGAATCTTCCTCCCATCTCTGTATCCTCACACAGCGCACCGTCTGGCACACAGTAAGTGCTTAATAAGAGGTCTGATTACCAACAGAAGGGGAAGATGAGGCGGGAAATGTTCGCGGCTCAGCCCTGGGGGCACTTCTCTGTGGTCTGTCCAGGGGAGCGTGGGGGAGGGGTGCTGCCACTGCAGACATGACTATTTCCAGCTCTGGGTTAAGAAGCAAGGCAGAGGGGCCTTTCCTGCCCTCCCCAGCCCAGGACAGGCTCACCCTCAGGCCACTGGGGAGTGGCACCGCAGTGCAGCCTCATGACCATGGGGGCGAAGGCCATCTTGCCCTCCACACAGTGCTTCCGGATGGTGTCGATGATTCCAGCTGGGAAGTGGATGTGGAGGTCACAGAGGAAGATGATGCTGTGCGGGTCCTGGGGACAGAGGTGGGAGGGTCAGCGGCCCCTAGAGGCCGCGGCGAGGAGGCCAGGCCGCTCTCTAGGACAGTCCTCAGGCCCTTTCCCATTTCAGGGACGGACAAACTGGCGCGAAACAAACTGTTGGATGGGTTTCCACGGTACTGGGCCCCAGGGCACAGTTCTCGCCATCAGAGAGGGGATCCCGACCCCTCCCCGACCTTTCACGCACCCCGAGGACCCCGCGTGAACGCCCCCACCCCGGTACCGGCCCTGCGGCGCAGCAGAGAGGACCCCGTGTCCTCGTCCCTTCCTCCCCGAGGAGCCGGCCGTCTGTGCGTCCCTCCAGCGGCCTTAGTCACGCCTCTCAGGCCGCTCACCTTCACCAGGTCCACGCCAGCCTGAAGGCCGGCTGAGCGTTCGAAGTTCCCACGTAGCTTCACGTACTGGTAGCTGCGGGGAGAGCAGAGAGGGGCTGAGCCCCCGGGCCCGGCTGTGGCAGCCCCAGGGGGAAGCTGGCAGGCGGAGAAGAGGCGGCGCGCGCGTCCTCCGGGAAGAGCTAGAGGCTGGCCATCAGGCAAGCTGGCGGGGCTTCGGGAAGGGGGGGCCCAGGCTGCGCCCCGCCGAGCACACCCTCACCTGCGCAGCCGGGACCTCCTCAGGGCCATCTCGACGTCCATGTCCTCGCTGCCGAAGTCGGTGACGACGATGTTGAAGCGCGGGTCGCCGGTGACACCGAGCAGGGTCTCCATGTCTCTGATGAACTGCTGCACCCAGCGCGCCTGGCTCTTCACTGCCCGGCGGGGCAGGCGGGGCGGGCGGGGAGAAAGAAGCAGAGGTAACGCAAAGGAGGGCACCTCCGCTCCCGCTTCCCGCGTGCTCAGGAGTTCCAGCAGACTTTGCTGAGGGTAATGCGGCTACGGGAAAGGCCAGCAGAGCAGCGGGGCACAGAAGGCAGAGGGAGAGCTCACCGCTTCCGGGGCCTCTGGCCCCCGCCCTGCACAGCCTCCCGGGGAGGGCTCTGCGGGCAGGCCTGGGGCCGGGGCTCGTCCCCAGCTCGGCACGGTGACCCCTCCCGGGCTCTCACACCCAAACCCTCTAGCGGTCCCTCTTACGGTCATCCTTCACGTTCTGTCCGACCCTACGGTTACACTCCTGTGACGGGCTCCCCTCTCGTTATAAAAACCAGCCAGCCTGCCCTCCCTGTCTCACTGCCCCAGGCCAGCCGTAAAAACCCAGGCCAGCAGCCCCGGCTGATTTTCACATCCAACCCTGAATGCTGGTTCAGTAAGAAGAGCCGCTGGCCTAAGAGTCGGCGTCCTTCCCAGCTCCAGCCCTGACTGCCCACGTGACCTCAGACTAGTTACTCTTCTCCTGTGAGCCCCAGTTTCCCAAAGTGGCCTCTCCCACAAGTTCTTGTGAAATCACATCGGGGAGCAGAGACCGGGTCACGTGAGGCCCCTGCTCCGCGGACAGCGCCCAGGTGGCAGGAGGCTCACCCGGCACAACGAAGTGGACCACGGCGTGGTGGTTCCAGGAGAAGCCCTGGGGCCAGCACAGCTTGGGCTCCGGGGCCCGGGCACTCAGGACATGTCTCTGGCGGTCGTGTGGGCTCCACACCAGGCCTTGCAGGTTCCGGGCCTCGGCCTCTTCCCCACCAGCGGCATCGACGCCCTGCCTGCCACGCGTGGACACGAACTCCGAGAGCCGCACCAGGTGCTGGCCTCGTTCCAGCAGCTCAAGCTCCAGCAGGTAGCGGCCCCCACGGAGATGGTCCTGACGCTTCTCCACGTTCACGATGCGCCGCAGCTGGTACCTCCTGGCGGAAAGGGCGCGGGGCGCGGGTCACTCTTCCCGCACGTGGGAGCAAGGCCAGTCGTCAGGAGACCTCGGTCTTTGCCCAGCTGTGCAGTTGGCTAACATGCTCGCACGATGCTTACCCGCTCCAGTGAGCACTGCTGCCATCTTTAAAAATGCACCTATTGGGCTTCCCTGGTGGCGCAGTGGTTGAGAATCCGCCTGCCAATGCAGGGGACACGGGTTCGAGCCCCGGTCCGGGAAGATCCCCCGTGCCGCGGAGCAACTAAGCCCGTGCGTCACAACTACCGAGCCTGCACTCTAGAGCCCACGAGCCACAACTACTGAGCCCACGCGCCACAACTACTGAAGCCTGCGCGCCTAGAGCCCGGGCTCCACAACAATGGGCCACGGCAATGAGAAGCCCACGCACCACAACGAAGAGCAGCCCTCGCTCGCGGCAGCTAGAGAAAGCCTGCGTGCAGCAACAAAGACCTAATGCAGCCAAAAATAAAATTAATTAATTAATTAAAAAAATACATAAATTAAAAAAAATAAAAGCGATGAAAATGTTCTGGAATCACATAGCGGTGGTGGCTGCACAACATCCTGAATACACTTAAAAACCGCTGAATTGTACACTCGAAAATGGTGAACTGAATGGTATGTGCCTTTTATCTCAACTAGAAAAATGTTGGTGGGTTGAATGAATGAATGAGAGAACAAAGCACTCATCCATGCCTTCTGCCCCCGCCCTTCTAGCCCACATCTGGGTCTCAAGGCGTCTTTCTAGCCCCGGTTTTGCCTGTCCCATCTCTTTACCAGCTCCCTCCCTGAGAGCCTCCCCAGTGTTCAGCCCGCGTCCTGGGCCAGGCCCCAGGGATCTCAGACCTTGCCTGATGGTGGGACCGAGACCCGACAGGCACTCATCCTCCCAGGCGCCTGCGGCCGGGGCCCCCCCGTGCCCAGCCCACGAGAGCCCTTTACCTTACCCCCGGCTGCGCTGGTTAAGCTTCTTCAAGAAGACCCGCGTGACCTCGAGCGCCTCCTGCTCGGGAAGCAGCAGGTTGCCAGACGTGTTACAGCTCAGGTCGATCCAGTCGGTCCGCAGGGCTTGGAAGTCGAGGTTGTTGGCACTGAAGGTCTGGTCCCAGTTCACCACCGGGTCAGACATGGACAGGTATTCCAACACCTCACTCACACCCTCCTCCTCCTCCTCTTCCTCCCCGCCGTCTTCTCCCTCTGCTCGTCCTTCCTGGCCGGCAGCTGCTGCCAACACCTCCTCCTCCTCCTTAGGCCAACCCCTCCTGGGGTCCAGAGGCTCCATCCTGTCACCCCTTCTCTGCTTTGCAATGTACGACTCAACTTGATTCAGCCACTGGGACTGCCCCAGCGTCTCCCCGGGGCTGCCACCCGCGGGTCTGGGCCTCTTCACTGGAGGCGGGCGCCCTGCTGGCTGTCCCGGGGGCCACTTGTCAGGATGCCGTGGAGCCTGGCGGGGCTCGGGGTTGGGCTTCCTGGCCTTCTTCTCTGCTGGCTGGGCCGGGATGGCGCTGGTCCTCGCTGGGAAGGGGGCTGTGGAGTTCTGCGTGGGAGAGGGCACCACCAGGCCCTCCCGGGGCCAAGCCAGAAGTCTCCGCAGGCTTCGGAGGCGGCGGTTGGTGGCGTCCTGCCCGGGGGTCGTCGGGGGCCCTTGCTTCCCCTCCGGTGTCCTGGCGTTCTGGCCGTCAGGGGCAGGGGTGTCCTCTGCCGCTTCTCCGTACTGGGATTCTTCTAGAAGGCCTTCCTCGGAACCTGCCGTCAACAACAACCGTCCCTCGCGTGGGGTTTCAACCGCTCCCCGACAAGGTCCACAAGACGGCTGAGGACCGGTGGGTGAGCCAGCGGGGGCCCCCGGTGGGGCCTGCACTGGGCCCGGGGTGAGTTACTCAACCTCGGCTAAAGCCAGGGTCTCCAGCTTCCACAGGGTTGTTGTCAAGAGCGAGTGACACGAAGGACAGAAGGCACTAGCCGGGGCCTGGCACGTGCAGGGACCCAGCAGACAGCCCCACTTAGTCCCTAGTACTGCGAGGAGAGAGGCCACGGGAAGACGGTGCTTCTGCAGAGCAGAGCTTCCCTAACGATGGGCCGTGGTAGCCAGGCCCTCGGGAGGTTCAGGTAGCGTTCCCCAGGGCCCTTCGTCCTCTACATGTGCCTTGGAAAGGAAGAGGGGGGACAAGGGCTCCGCCCCCCACCCTTGGGGCTGGAGGAAGGGCTGTGGGGTTTGCATTCTAAGCTCCTGCGGGGGGAGGGGGCGGCTGGCACAGTCTGGACTGTCACCCTCCGGCCTGGCCTGGAAGCTCTGCTGTCACCCTACCTCGCTGCTCTGGCCCTTGCTTCGGAGGCTGGTCAATCTTGATGTAGTCCTGAAAGTTGAGCCTGCAGGAGCGAGGGAGGCTGGCATGGGCACCCTGCAGGCCGTGGCGGGGGCGGGAGGGGCGGCCTGAGGTCACGCCCGGCCCGGGGGTGCAGGGGGGAGGCTGCGTGTGTGCACATGTGCTTGTCTGAAGCACCCAGGAAGCGCCAAGGCTCCTTGGTGGAGGGTCTCTGTGGCCCTTCTGGTCCAGGCAGCCCTCCCGGCTCCTGCCCCATCAGTGTCTCACCTGTCCTGGTAGTAGGAGTTTTCCTGGTAGAAGCACTTATTATGGGTCTCCATGTGGCTCAGCCGGGTGTAGTCGTTGGGGTAAACAAAGGACAGGTGAACCTGGAGGTGGAGAGCAGGGCTGCTGTGGACGCAGCATCTGGATTCCAGCCCGCTCTCGACGTGCCCTCTCCCGGGCTCTGGACTGAACGTGTCCGAGTCAAGCTCCCCGTGTGCACGTCCCCGTCTCCTGCCCTGGCTCGTTCTCCGCAGCTGCAGCCGAGGCCACCCCCCCCCGGCCCCTCCTGCGGCCTTTCCCTCGCCTGCCACCTCCCACAGTCCCGAGACAACCCGTTACTCCCTGTTGCCCCCTTTCAACATAGCTCGAGGCCTCGGCCACCAAAAGCCTTCTCAGCCCTGGCCCACGGCTGCCCCCAGCCTCTCCCGCCATCACCTCTGGACCCGGGGGCGCAGCGGGGTCCTGCCCCTGGGGCTTCCGTGCGGGCTAGGGGTTCTCTAAAGCAGAGCTTCACCGCACCAGCGCCTTGTCTACAAGTTTAATACTGCCACCCTCAGGGCAGAGGGTGGGAGGCCTCAGCCCGCCCTCCCCGCACGGCTCCGGGCTCCGCAGGGCAGCCCATCTGGGCCGGGCACAGCGAAATGCCGGTTCTCTGGGCCCCAGGAGGCATCCAGCCCACTGGCGTGTGGCGTGGGGAGGAGGGGCCAGCCTCTGCAGTCCCGGCCACGGGCCGCGAGCCCCCTCCCACGCCTGTCCCCGCCGCCCGGCCTGAGACTTACAAACCGGAGTCCCTGGTAGCGCTGCAGACGAAGCCCGTCCACCAGGTAGCTGGGCTTGTAGGGACAGTCGGGCAGGACGCGGCGGAGCTGGGACTTGGGGATCAGGGGTACTGGGACAGAAGGAGGGGGGGTGAGGTTGAGTGAGGGAGCCTGAAACAGGCTGGCTCACAGCCACAGAGCCTCCCGGCTGCGGGGCGAGGGCTGGATCTGCGGCCCCGAGCCCACACATTTCTGTATTCACTCGTGGCAGCGTCCAGCCCGGCAGCTGAGGCCACCAAGCGGAGGCTGCCACCACTCTTGGGGGTGCGGGTGGATTCCAGGGGCAGCTGGAGGCAGAGAGCTCGCACGCGGCGCCTGATTCGAGGCACAGGACAGTGCTGGGATCGCTGTACAGGGCCAGTCTCAAAACAGGTTTAGAAACTCCCAGTGAGGCCAAGAAGCCTCCCCCTAGTGCAGTGCCAGTAACTGAATTTCCTTCCGGTTGTCATGGCGGGGTCGGGGGACAGGGCTGGAAGGGGACACTTTGTCGCCTTTTAAAATGTAAACACTCTGGACAGCTTAAGACTCCTACACCTTAGCGGGGACGTACTTCTCTCACTGGACGGCAAGAGCTAGAATCCAATAAGAAACCGATATACGTGATTGCAGAGGACACACCTGGGTTCTGGCTCTATTTCTTGCCCTGTAATGTTTGCTCTGTAATGATTTGCAAAATTGCAAAGTTGTACATCTACATTTTTGTACCTTTCTGTATGCGTGTTATATTTCATACAAGTAAAAGAAAAGAGTCTCTGATTTGGGGATATTGCGGTAGCACAGAAGCCTCCTCCCCGACATCCGTGGACCTGGCAGCGCGTCCCCCAGCAGGAGGTCAAGTCCGCGGTGAGGTCGTACCTCGATAGAGGGTGTCCCGAGGGTCGGGCCGCAGCATGTCGGCCGGAGGCTGCTCATCACTGGGAAGAGGGTCTGGGGAGCCCGCGTGGCTGGCTGCTGACTGCGGGATGTGGCCCACCTCATCCATCCTCAGGGCTGTCTCATCTGGGCCCAGGGAGGAAAGAACAGAGGGCAGCTGTGACTCCCAGAGAAAGTCAGCCCAGAAGCCAGGTCCCTGCCTCCTGGAGGGGCCAGGAAGGGGCAGACTCAAGGCTTCCGTGTCCCCAGGCTGGTACGGTATGGGATGCGCTCAACTCCGCTTCCCCCCAGCCCTGCCTCCACAACTTGTGGTCTCCCTTGGACCCCCTCCACCAGCCCCAGGGCCAGCACACACCACAGTTTTGTGCGAGCTGGAAAAAGCCACCTCTTCCTCAAAATGTTTTAACTGCAATCTGCTGGAAATTCATTATTAGAAGTCTGTTTATTTAACAAACACACGAAGGGCACTTACTAAATAATAAGCCAGGCGCTGATCCAAGCATCTTACAAATATCAACGCATTTAATCCTCAGAGCTGCTGTAGCTTATGTACTATTATTATCATTCCTACTTTATAGACAAGGAACTTGGGCAAAGGGAAGTGAAGTCACGAGCCTGAGATCACACAAAGCTGAGTGAAGCCAGGCCGTGTGTCTCAGCCTCTCCAGCAGAGAAGCCCACGCCCACCAAGCAAGGAGCCCCCTAGGCTTCCAGCACCCTCTCCTCACCTCCCTCTGGGGGCCTGGTGTTCAAGACTACTTGTCCCCTATCTGACCAGCCCGGGAGGCTGGCTGCTTGTCTTTGCTCTCTGCCTCCTGAGATCATCTGCCTTGGCCCCAGATAAGAGCTCGGTTACCTCTGGCCCATCTCACTGGTTTCTTACCTGAATTTGCCTCGGGATTCCTTTTTCTTGGTTCACACTCAATCTATGGATTCCAATCTCCCTTCTTCTTCTGGCACCAACTGGCCCTCTTCTGCCCTGACCTCCTGCTTCGGTCACCGGCAGCCTCCCCCGACCCCTCTCACCCCTTCCTCACTGCCGCCCTCTCCTGTGAACCAGACCTTCCGTTCCGCTCTCCATCCTGCCCTCCGCGCATACACTCTTCGCACCGTCGTCTCCCGGTCTCCTCCAGACCCACCTTCCCTTCCTCGCCGGGGCTTCTGCTCTGCCCGCCCCTCCTATACCTGGGCCCACACGGCCCACCTGCCGGTGGCGACTTCTCAGTGGGGCCTCCAGGCAGGGGGAATTCATAAACAACAACAAGTATACTCGGGGAGTTCACTGACTGCAGCCTGAGAGAGGTGAGAACGCTTTCTCTCCTCTGGCCACAGCCGTGCGAGAACCATGGCGGCTCATCTGCAAAATAGGGACTGGCCTCCCTCAGAGGCTTTTCATCTGGAGTGAGCGTCTTGGTCTCTGGATCCCCTTGAAATCATACAGACAACACCGTGTGGAGGCGGACGGGCGTTTTTCTGGGGCGAGGGCTCGGAGAGGTTCCAGAAGGCGCTCACAGGTCGCCGACCCCCCCGGGAGCTAAGGACCTCTGACCGCAGCGTCCCTTCAGGCTCTGCTCCTTGGTCCGGACCCTCCACACCTCGTTCCAAGCAGCCCTCCCGGCCCCCACAAGCCAGCCCCACCTCGGCCCGTCCCCAGGCTGGGGCAGGACACTCACTTGTGAAGAGGGACAGGGAAGCGGAGTCAATGATGCTGAACTTGGCCCCGGGGTCATTCCGTCGCCACTGGGAGAGGAGAGAGGGTGGACGCGGCAGGTTGGAGGTGGCTGATTTGGAACAGGGCTCAAGGGCCTGGGCAGAGGGGCGGCCAGGCACAGAGGCAGAGGGGACCTCGGGGGCTCACCGCGACTTCCACGTGGTCGGTGCCCTGGTCGTTCTGCTTGTGTAGCACCTCGAAGTAGTACCTGCGGGCGGCTGACAGGCTGGCAGGAGAGGGCAGGGAACAGGGGGCTGTCTCCCAGGCCCCCACGCCGCCTGAGCCCACTCCCAACGCCACACACGCCCCGTCCCTCCCTCCCTGCTCCTGGTCCCAGGGACCTGCTGGCGAGCGTCTGGGTCAGAACCCCCATCACCGCTTACTGACAGGGCAGCCTCAGTCTTCCCTCCCGTGAGATGGGATAACAACAGCACTAACCTCCCAGGACACTCAGCTCTCTGTTAACCCTCAGAGAGCTGTTCCTGTGTGGAGGCACCGTGCTAAGTGCTTTATACACGTAATCCCTGTTTGCAGATAAGAACCCTGAGGCGCAGAAAATTTGGGTAATTTGCCCAAAGTCCCCAGGTAATAAGGGGCGCACTTGGGGTTTGGACCCAGGCACTCTGACTTTAGATAGAGCGCCGGGGCTTCCCTGGTGGCGCAGCGGTTGCGTGTCCGCCTGCCGATGCAGGGGACGCGGGTTCGCGCCCCGGTCCGGGAAGATCCCACGTGCCGCGGAGCGGCTGGGCCCGTGAGCCATGGCCGCCGAGCCTGCGCGTCCGGAGCCTGTGCTCCGCCACGGGAGAGGCCACAACGGTGAGAGGCCCGCGTACCGCAAAAAAAAAAAAAAAAAAAGTGTCATGATAGCGCCCTCAACCTCGGCTGCTGTGCTGAGCCACACGGGAAGTGGTGACCTCGGGGGCTGGCACGGTCAGTGCGGTCAGTGCTCTGGGCAAGCCGCACCGTCTCACTACCACCAACGCCAGCACCGGCACCTGCAAGCCAACACGTGTTCTCGCCGGTGTGTGCGGGCCACCAGGTGGCGCTCCGGGGCTGGGCTAGTTCCCATCCCAGCCACTCCAGGCCTTCCCTCCAGCCTGCCCAGGGGCCCCCGCCATTCCGAACTTTCTGCAGCTCAGAAACAGCAGCGGCGGTCCAGCTGTGGACCCTGCAGGGATGGAGAAAACGGGCAAGCAAGGGCGGGGAGAAAGGAGACCCATTCTGTTTTCCAGTCCTGAGTGCTACTGAACAGCTGTGTGACCCTCATTAGGTCACAGCCCTCTCTGGGCCTCAGTTCCTCAACTGTAAAGTGAGGAAGGATGGGCCAGATGGACTCTCATCAAAGACTTGGTTAACCTGAATGCACGTGGCCCTGGCTCGCTGAACCTCGTGATGGGGCGGGGGGTGGGGGGGGACGTGCCCCCCGGGCCCGGGCCCCCGCCCTGAGCTGGCCTCTCGGCACCTGACGGAGGTGCCACGCTCCCTACTCGGCACCACGCTCCCTACTCACCTCACTGGCTTGGATATCTGACTCCGAAATTTCCCGAACTCTCCAGGGGCAGTCCACTCTTTTCCAGTCTGGAGGTGTGGGGAGCAAGGGGAGAGAAGGGCGGACGCAAAGGCAAAGTATGGAGGGTGGGAAGTGGTGAGTGAGGAGACACAGGCAAGGAGAGAGGAGGAAAGTTGGGGGAAGGGAGATGGGGAGGGTGGAAGGGGACGCGGGACCGCTGGGGAAGTAACACCCCTTCTTCGCACGCCCCGCCCCCAGCAGCCCGCGCCCACCGCGTGACTCCTCAGCTTCAGGACCAGAGCACCCAGGATGGGTGTGGCCCGGTCCTGAGTCTTCCGGGGGTCTGTTCCCGGCCACACCCAGTCCATCCCTCTGTAAGACGGGAGGCAACGGGGGAGAATGCTGCTTCTCATGCCTCTTCCCTGGCTGTCACACCAGACTGTCCCGATGGAGGCAGGTGAGCTGGCTCCTGGGGTCAGTGGGAGGGCCCATGGGGCCGTGGGGGCGCCCTACCTTGCCGACGCCGGCCAGCAGCTGCAGGCCTGAGACCTGGTCGTCACGGCTCAGCCAGAACTCCGCGTTGTCGTCGGCGGCGATGGCAAACTGGATCTCCCCTGGGCATGAGGGCAGTTTCCAGGTGAGAGCAGGACGGGCCTCCCCTCGGCGGGCTCTCATGTCTCAGGCTAAATCCTCTTTGGGGGCTTGCTGCTGGGCTCCCCTCTTTGTAAAGTGGGGGTCTCTACACCCTGGGAGACCCCGTGGAGGTGGAGACTTACAGGGAGGGACAAGCTAGTTCCAGACCCTTCAAATCAGGGCGTGAAGTGGCCGCCTGGGGGCCTGCGTGAGGCCTCACCACGTCCAAACTACCCCCCTACCCCGAGGGTGGGCTAACAGGGTCCAGCTGACCCAGGGCAGGCGATGTGCTCCGGGCACCCTGAGAACTCGGGGGGGAAGGGGAAGAGAGGGATCCGGGGCTGGCCTCACCGTCGGTGAAGGGGTGCAAGTAGCCGAAGATGCGGAGGCCATAGTTGGTCCACTTGGGGGACACGGCCAGCTTCCTCAGGGTCGTGCGGATCTGTGCCAGGAAACCAGAGGGGAATCATTACCCAGAAGAGGGAAGAGGGAAATGAAGAGGTTGGTCCGCTCAGGGCTGGTGGGAGGACGCGGAGGGAGTGAGGCAGGCGGGGCCCGGAGGCTCCCACTTGCTTCTTTATCCAGGCGACCTTGAACAGTGCCCAGCCCCACAACTGTATGTGGCGGCCTCCCGGGTAAACTATATTTGCCAAGGAAATCCCTGGGAAGGGAACGAGGGAGACACTGTGGGCGCTAGAAGGGGGTCCACGGGATGAAGGAAAGGAAGCGAACCAGAAAAAAAGCAAGGGAAGATGAGGAAGACAGAAGCCGGGTGCAGGGGTGAGAGCCAGGAGCGGGGCAGGAGGGGAGCGGGGGAGGCACTCACGTGTGGGTACAGGGGGAAGTGGAGGTCCCTCCGCAGCTGCTGCGTGGAGCTGCCGCACCAGTCTTCAAACACGTGCAGGTTGACGCGGCCCCGGAACTGCACGGGGCGGGGACGGGGTGTGAGCGTGAGATGGGGCTGGCCTGCAGCCCTGGCCCGAGCGCTCCTCGCTATTGAAGGTCATGGTCCATGCCAGTCCCCTTCCCATCCTTGGCACCCACGGCTGCCTGGGGAACCTCATCCCCGTGGCCTGGCCCTGAGGCCTGGGGCTGTTTTTCTGTCCCTGCACGTGTCCACACGCCCACATGCGTGTACACGCACATACACACACTCCCGGCTCTTTCCACGCGGGAAGTGGGCTGGTCTGCATCCCCCAGGCAGGGGGAGTAACAGCCAGGACAGGATGGCAGGAGGGAGGTGCCAGGCTGGGGTTTCAGCCGCTCTCCCTCCCCTACCGCCTCGTAAGAGGACGCCCGCACAGCTGTCTGGATGAAACCTCATCCGCTGGCTTCCCTCGTGGGGAAGCAGCTGGCAAAGCTGCAGGAGGTCTGGGGGCCCCATCGGCAGAAGGGCTCTGACGGCTCTCCTGGCAGCTCAGAGCCTCATGCTGCCCGGGCCTCTGCCGGGATGCCCACCAGTGCCTGGGCCTTCGGGCAGCCCTGGGAAGGTAGGAGCAAGGAGGTACCTGCCTCCCCTCCTCGGCTGTGGGGCTGGTGCGCACGGGGCTGAGCCTGGAGGCCTGGAGCACAGGGCCCCCCTCGGAAGGGAGGGGAGGGGAGGGGAGGGCAAGGGCAGCAGCCGGGACCCTGAGTGGGTGGAAGGGTGGGGAGTTGGAGAGGGGAGGGGGTGGGGATAGGGTCCCAAATTACCCTGACAAAGGGCTTCAGATCACCCCGTCTCAGCCCTTCCCCACTCCCCGCACCCCTCCCCAGCTTAATCTCCAGGTTGCGGGAGGTGGGCCCCAATCAGGCCACACAAACGGGCCCTGCCCTTCCCCGCCCCCGCCCCCCCCCTCCGTCAGATATCAAAATCCGAGCCGCCCTTAAGGAAGACAGAGGAGGAAGGGACACCCAGACTGGAAGGCCAGATAGAAGGGCTTCAGCAAGAGATCCGCAGGGAGGGATGACGGGGGAGAGAAGGGGCCGGGGAGAGCCCCCTGACAGGACTGTCCCCTCCCCACGTGGAGAGCCCGTCACCCCGTCCCCTCAGCAACTTGGCTCTTCCCGGGACCGCGGGTAGCAGCCCTCGCTCCCCAGAATATGAGTGGGGGGCTGGGACGGGTGGGAGAGAGAATGTGGGCTGGGTAGGTGGGGGGCGGGCTAGGGCTTCCTGGGACGAAAGAATGGGGACATTGTGCTACTTCTGGGGAAATTCCTAAGTCCCGTTTACAAGTCTCAGTTGTCTCCTCGGTGCCCCTCCCGGGAGACTCGGAGTCCACAGCAAACTGGGAGGGGCACACGCCCCCAGAGGTCTGCTGTGCTCAGCCAGGAGGCCAGAGGCTACAAGGGCTTGGGCAGGGAAAGGAGGAAGGAACTGGGCTAGCCCCCCCACCTGCCCGCAGGGCCCTGCTTATGGAGCAGCGGAGCCTGAGATGCTGCTGCGGGGAAACTCAGGCAGCGGGAGGGCGAGCCACGTCCCCAGGGGCTAGGCCCTGACTCAGCACCGAGCCAGCCCTCCAGCCATGCTCCACCTGCCCTCAGGCTGTAGGAGGGGATGGACACCATCCCCGAGGGACCAGTGGGCACCTTCTTCCCCCCCAGGCCCTGACTGGTGACCCTCCCCCCAGGGCCCGTGTCCCTCCAAGCTTTGGAGACTTTGTGTCCGGCAGGGACCGGGACTCCGGCTTGTCAGCACTGCCCTCCGCCCCCTCCCTCCACTGTCCAGCAGAGCTAAGGCCCAGGGAAGAGCACTGGTCACTCCCATGCCCAGAACACGTCCACGGCCAAAGACGGATGGGAAACCTCCGCCTACAAGCAGTGGAGAAAATACCCGTTGAACCCTCTCATTTTATTTTATTTTTTATTTTATTTCCTTCTATTTTTTGGCCACGCCACACAGCGTGCGGGATCTTAGTTCCCCGACCAGGGATCGAACCCTCGCCCCCTGCAGTGGAGGCGCGGAGTCCTAACCACGGGACCGCCAGGGAGGTCCCCTGAACCCTCTCATGTTAGAGGTGAGAATACTGAGGCCCAGAGAGGTAAACTGAGCCCCTAAGGACACACAGCAATGAACCCTGTGGAAGTGGGAGGGCTTCTCGGGGTGCTCAGCCACCACGTCCACTGCCTTCCACCCACCACAGGGTCTCTGCCAGGCCTCGCTGGGCTCACAGAGCCTCCCAACCGGATGGAGGCATCTCCCACCACTGACTCCTCACACTGTCTGTAGAACTGTCTTTCTAAGGACAGATCTGATCACGCCACTCTGCCGCTTCACACCTCCGAGGGTTCCCAGAGGCTTCTGGACCAAACCTCACCCTGCCTTCCCAGCCTCACCTCACCCCACTCCCGGTCATACCTACAGCCCAGCGCACACACGCCTCTGTGCCTTTGCAGATGCTGTTTCCTGCTTGGAAGGCCCTTTTCTTTCTTCCCCGCCCGGCAAACTCCAGCTCACCCTTCCAGGTTCTTTTCAAATCTCTCTCCCTAGGCTTCTGCAACTTCCCCAGGCAGAGTTCCAGCTCCCTCCTGTGGGTTCCCTGCACATCTTAATGATCTGAGTGAACAAATGCTTGGAGAAGCTAAGTCTGGAACCATATGTTCCTTCATTTATTCTATAAGCACCAAGCGTCTGCTTTGTACCAGTGATGACGCAAAGATTGAAAAGGGGTCCTCAGAGGAGAGAGACATGCAGACAAACGAGCCACCTGTGCCAGGGCTACTGCAGAGGCTGAGACGCAGAGGGCACGAAGGCGGGGCGGCCAGGTCCACCTCCAGGAGGGGTGAGCAGCCCAGCACAGGTGTGAGCACAAACCATGCTGCTGCTTGGCCAGCTCGAGACCAGCACACCTGGCTGGACCACGTGACTTCCACCCCGCAGGACAATGAGGTCACCAGTTCCTACACACCGGACTCCCGTTCAGAGTTTCTAGCACCCGAGCTACTATTTTTTCTTTTTTAATAAATTTATTTACTTATTTATTTTTGGCTGTGTTGGGTCTTCATTGCCGCACACGGGCTTTCTCTAGTTGCAGTAAGCGGGGGCTGCTCATTGTGGTGGCTTCTCGTGTTGCGGAGCACGGGCTCTAGCCGCCGCAGGCTTCAGTAGTTGTGGCACGTGGGCTCAGCAGTTGTGGCTCGCGGGCCCTAGAGCGCAGGCTCAGTAGTTGTGGCGCACGGGCTTAGTTGCTCCGCGGCATGTGGGATCTTCCCGGATCAGGGCTCGAACCCGTGTCCCCTGCATTGGCAGGTGGATTCTCAACCACTGCGCCACCAGGGAAGCCCACCTGAGCTACTCGATTCCTGTTCACACCTGCCCCTTGAGGGAGCTCCCACTGGGAATCCAGGGGGTCCCAGCTCCAAGAGGATAAGAGGTGGCTCTAGATTTGGAGGACAGGGCCCGAGGCCCATCTGGTGAAATTCTGATGGAGGGAATTATCCCCATTGGAACAGATGGTTTGTAATTGAACTGTGGTGTCACTTGTGTCTCCCCACGGTGGCAACGTGTATGATGGTGGTGGTTCAGGGCCCTGAATAAAGGGCAGCCTGATCGGCTCCAAAACCCGTACACAAACGTTCACGGCAGCTTTATTCCCAAGAGCCGAAAGCAGAGACAACCCAAATACCCATCTATCGAGGATAATAAAATGTGGTCCATCCACACAGTGGAAGATTATTCAGCAAAAAAATGAACAAAGTTCTGATATACATGCTGCCACATGGATGGGCCTCGAAAACTTAATGCCAAGTGAGAGAAGCCAGACACAAAAGGCCACACAGAGTATACGATTCCCTTTATATGAAGTGTCCAGAACAGGCAGGTCTAGAGAGACAGAGTAGATTAGTGCCTGCTGGGGGCTGGGGGCTAGCGGGTAGTGAAGGGGTGACGGCTAGCAGGTGAGGAGTTTCCTTAGCGGTGAGGAAGATGTTCTAAATTGAAAGTGATGGACGCACAACTCTATGGATATACTAAAAGCTACTGAATTGTACACATTAAATGGGTGAATTATATGGTATATGAACTATATCTCAATAAAACTGCTCGAGAAAAAAGTGGGGGGAGCCTGAGAAGGGGAACCAGGGCCCCAGCCCTCCTCTCAGGAGCGAGACACCCCCTCACCAAGCCCGCAAGACGTCACCCACGGACTGTGACGTGCTTTGGTCTGATTGTGCGTTCACCAAATTTCTTTCTTGTAATTATTTTGGTTTTCTGGGGGGAGCGCCGTGAGCAGCAGACCGTGTCTGGCCAGTGGGCCGCACACTGACTGGTAAGTGAATAAACTGGCACTGAGGTTTGTTAATTAGCGGGGTTTGCTAGTCAGTGTCTTATGATCTGGGCTGACAGGGACACGGTTTTTGAGAGCGGTTACCCCATGAAGCCCAGCCCACCAGCCGTCCACTCCCGGTCTGACAGGGAGTGGACTGACTAAGGCCGCTTCGCTTGAGAGCGACTGCTGGCCTCGGAGGCCCTGAGCTGCCGGCCAAGGGCTGGGGCAGGGAGACGGTCAAGGGAGAGGCCACGGTCAGCCTTCCCGTGTTCTGTCCGTGCTCACCCGCAGGGCAGGGCTGCAGTAGCTACGCCACCTTGGGGGAGTGACCGAGTCAACCCCTCTGGAGCCATCGCCAGGAAAGGGCCAACAACAGTGCAACCTGACAGCCCTGACAGCTAGTAGATGTCCAGTAGATGACATGTGTCCTTCACCTGAGCACTTCCTGCGGAAACCGTATGTCAAAAGGCAGGAGACAGGTAAGGAGAGGGGAACCGAGGTCCCCACGACGGGCTGGAGGAGGGGCACCCCTGCGGCTGGGAGACAGCATGTGCCAGTTATTTAAACATTCAGGGCCTAATTATCCTTGCTGGTAAGAATAAGGAGACTGGATCAGTGATTCCCTGAGGATCCATGAAGACTGTAAGGAGGATTTTATAAACCACTTTTTTTTTTTCTTTTGGTCACGCCGCGTGGCTTGCGGGATCTTAGCTCCCCGACCAGGGATTGAACCCCGGCCCTTGGCAGTGAGGGCCCAGAGTCCTAACCACTGGACCGCCAGGGAATTCCCTATAAGCCACTTTTAGTAATTAAAGGACAAAGTCAGTGGAAATCAGGCATTTACCACCAAAAGGCTAAACACACTTACTAAAAGATCAACCATTTCTTTAAAAAGTCAATCCTATTTTAATCACTATTTACATTTGTCACTGCTTTCATGGAGATATATACGTATATATCTCCATCCTTGATTGGCCAAAAGAGGTAAGAAAACTAAAGATTAATAAATGCAGAATATTATGTAGTTATAATCTTTCAAAATCATTGGTTCATTAAGAAAAATGATCCAGGGACTTCCCTGGCGGTCCAGTGGTTAGGACTCCGCATTTCCACTGCAGGGGGCACGGGTTTGATTCCTGGGGAACTAAGATCCTGAGAGTCGAGGCCAAAAATAAATAAATAAATAATCCAACTGTCCTCAAAGGACAGAAGGCTGGCTCGCTGGACCAATGGTTTTCACAATGCCATCTCCAGGTGGGGCAGGGCAGGGCCTAATTACCTGATGATATCACCTGGTACAGGTGTGCCGGTGTTGTAATCCGTCCTCTCTCAGGGTTTAAACAGAGGCAATTTCACGGTGTAGATAACCTACCATCATATTTTGTATGACACCGCATCTTTCACGCCTGCCCCACGGCAAATGGGTGGACTGGAAATAAAATCACCCAGGCGGAAGAGGTCAACCTGTGACAGGTGTGGACGAGATGACGGGCTGGCTGACAGCACCCAGCCAAGAAAGGCTTGGACAAGTTGCACGATACAAAACCTAAATTTAAAACGTTCACCCCCAAAGCACCACGCTGCTCTGGAGTCTCTGCACAAGCTTTTACTCAAGGTGATCTTGTGCCTGTGATTAACCTCCTGAGCCTCTGCTTCTTCACGGAAAGAAAAAGAATCTGTCAAATCCTATGTACACAAAAGGTATGATGATGCTTATGGCAACTTTCATTCACACGTTTAACTGCTTCCTATAAAAATTTTCTAAAGCGGAGTTTCCTAGTATATGTCCCTTAGAACACTGGTTTCATAGAATATTAATGGTTCACGGGAAACGGTAGTTCAGGAGGCAAATAAGTTTGGTACGTGCTGAGCTAAACCAAGTCAAACAGATGACGGCAGAGCTCACAGCCTTTCCTGTGCTAATGTGTATTTCCAGGGAGTGGATGTCTATAGATCTGAAACCGTATTTAACAGTGGATTCCTTTCTGCCTGGAATATCTTATGGGATTTAATGGTCCATGAAAGACAGTTTAGGAAGCCGAATTTTATAACTGGGGATTAACATGGACATGAAAGTCCTGTAGCTTTCCTCAGCTTTGCTTTTCTCACCCATAAAATGAGGATATTGTGTTATCCTATAGGGTCATAAAGCTGATAGGAGATTATGCACAAAGCCTGGCACCCAGTAGGCCCCCTGCAAATGTTAGAGCTTCTCTAAAGGAAGAAAATTCAATGAGTCTGGAACCCTTTAATTTTTTTCTTCAAATTAGATGAAAATTTTTAATAACAACCACTAGAAGAAAATTTTCTGTAGCCTCTGGAATTACCTATAAACCTGTTTTTACCTGTTTTTTAACCCTCTCCAAGAGCAGCCTCACCTCTGACAGCCAGGGGACCGGCTTATTCCACTTCAGGTAGCTGCTGTTCCCACCACCACCTCTCGCAGAGTCTTGGTCCTGGCAGAACAGAGAAGAATGAACTTGGTGGGAATATTAGGGTGACAACAGGATTGGGGCCCCTTGAAAGTGCTTGTGGAAGCAGAGGGTCAGGAGACCCAGCCCTGCTGTCGGAGGCTTATCAACTTACGGACACTCCCCTTTCTGGCTCACACTGTATCCCTCAGGAATATACCTCCAATGTATACCCCTGAGGTGCTTCTACTTTCCTGACTTTTCTCAGTCTTCCCATATGGAAAAATTTTTTCTAATTAGACCAGGCTCTCCTGAGGGCAGGGACCTTGCCTCCCTCTTCTGTGACGCATGTGTCCTAACAAGTGGGAGCCCCCTTGGGGAAGACACCCCAAGTCCTCCCTACCCTGCAGGTCCATGGGTTCAGTTTGGCTCTGGTCCGGCCTTGGAGATCCATGTCTGTTCTAGGCTCAGAGGCTCAACCTTAGGGCTCCAGGCTGAACTGGACCTCAAGTTCCCTAATCCCCACCCAGAGCAGCTTCTAGGGACCATCAGCCCAAGAAACACCATAGGGAAAATGCTCCAGTACAAATCTGTCCCCCAGCTATTTGCAGGGAGGGGCCGTCTCTACCGCATCGTCTCTGACTCTTAGCAGCAAGCACCTGGGACTGTCACTAAAGTACCAGCCCAGTCCTCATCCCGGCAAGAGGCGAGAGGTGCTGGTCCGGCTCAGGCTGATGATGGAGGCCACATGCCTGGACGGCTCAGACTTGGGCACCTTGAACTATGCGACAAGGCTTTGGGGAAGGCAGGATGGACGTCTCTACCCACGAAGCTAGGAGAGCCCATGAGGCCAGCCTGCCATCCAGGGACTCCTGCTCTGCCCTCTCCTAACACAGGACGTGAGGATGCCCTTAAGCCTCTGTGGGCAGGGCGAGCTGAGGACCCACGTTAACACACCAGCAGCGAGGACGGGCTGACCCTGCCACGTACCTTGAGGTCCAGCCTCTGGGGACGGTAGAACTGGAGATTTGGATCCACAGCCGGAATGTTCCTGCTGGCCAGAGCCTTGGCCAGTTCTCTCCAGCTGCCATACCCTGAGGAAGGGAAAGAAGAAGAGAGGAACAAGCTCAGCACGACCTGAAGACCTCATAAATCTGCGAGATTCGGGGCGTAATAACAGAGGTAATCGTGTACCTTCTGCGGCTCCTGAGCCCTCGTCACGGGGTGGGTATGAAGTGGGGTGGAGTGTGGGGGGACAGTTACAACCTCGGCCAAGGTCAACAGGGCAGAGAGCGAGGGCATGAGCTCATCTCCTGTTAGGACTCGCCATCGTTCCTAATTCAGAGGAGGAACCCGGCCAGGTGAACCCGGAGCTTTGCCCTGCCATGTGACCACCACAGGCTGCCTGTCGAGGCCAATTTCGCCCAAAAGCCACTGGGTGCACGGCGGCCGAGCTGAGCTTTCCCCTCACAACCTCCCTGCCTCCGAGCCAGGGAGCCGGCGGGGCTATCTGACGGGGGGCCCACCCCCTGCCCACTGTTGGTCGCTGGGCTGCTGGATGGACCCAGAGCTGGGGGCGCCAGGAGACCGTGGGCCAGGACTTGGCGTTCGCCTGTCAGAATTATAAACAGCTGGAGATATGAGATTCGAGGCCCAGCTCCTCCTGGATGCATCTAGAGGCTGTGTGTGATGGCTGACATCTGTGCCCTGAGGCCCTGGAGCCGGTCGGCTTTCACACATCTGGGAAGGTAACAGCCAAACCACGGTGAGAATGAGGGAGACGCACGTGCATTCACAGCCACGCAAAGGGGCAAAGGAGCCGCCGAGGGTTCGGGGGGCGAATCAGAGCTCAGTGGTCAGCGCTGCTGTGTCCACTGGGGGCCGGGGCTGCCCACAGGTCAGGGGGACGCTCGGGCAGGATGGAGACCTTGTGGAACCGTAAGGCAGAGTCACAGGCCACCAAGAGCTGGGAGGGGCCTTCAAGTCCACCTAGTCCTCATTTCAGGTCAGGAAATGGAAGCCCAGCTATCTGGAGTCACTTAGCAAACACAGTTGACCCCCTTGTCCACAGGGGATACGCTCAAGACCCCCAGTGGATGCCTGAAACCACACATAGTACCGAACCCCATATATACGATGTTTTTTCCCATACATACTTATGATTAAGTTTAATTTACAAATTAGGCACCGTGAGAGATTAATAATGTTAACTAAAAATCAAATAGAACAGTTATAACAATATACTGTAATAAAAGTTATGTGAATGAGTCTCTCTCAAAATATTTTATTGTACAAATTGAATGCCTCTGCCGTCTTAATGGAGCACTTATCATTCACTGTGGCTGTAGCTCTCGCAGTTTGAGGTGTGACAGCAAAACCAGCAAAAATTTCTCTTCCCTTCTTCACAATTTCACGAAGAAAAGATTCGCTCTTGCCGTAGGTCTTAGCAACCTTAGCACACAGTTTTTTCTTTCTTTAAGTTTCACCTCTTCACTTAAAAGAAGCACCTTATGGCTTTCCTTTGGCAAATGTGAATTTCCAGCATCGCTGCCGTTGCACTGTGGGGACAGTATTAAGTAAAATAAGGGTCACTTGAACACAAGCACTGCGATGCCAGGACAGTGCATCTGGTAACCGAGACAGCTACTACATGACTAACGGTGGGAGGGGCTGCAGAAAGCGGGTGACTCACTTCCTGGGCAAGATGGAGCAGGAAAGTGTGAGATTTCATCATGCCGATCAGAACGGTACACACGTGAAAGCTTATGAATTGTTTATTTCTAGAATTTCCCATTTAAGATTTTCAGACCCTGGTTGACCTTGGGTAACAGGAACCACTGAAAGTGAAATCATGGATCAGGTAGGACCACTGCAGTGACAAAGCTAAGGCTAGAAGCCAAGCGTTCAGATGGAACCCACTGGGCTGCCAAAGCGCAGAAAGCTCTCCAACAGCTTCATCGGGATGCCCCCAGGACACTGCCGTGGGCGCTGCCCGGGAGTCAGACTGGCACCGCTGGCCACCGTGGGCCAGGAGATGCCTGGAAGCAGAATCAGCCTCGGACCCCCAGGCGGGCACCAGCAGAGGCACAGCCAGCCAGCCAGACACAGAGGAAAGAGCACAGCCCACAGGGATCGGCCACAGGAGGTGGACATCAGTGCTTTGCCAGAGTGCGCGTGTGGGAATACCTCCAGCAGGCTGGGTGGAACGTGGGGCGCGGCGGGGGAGCTTTTCTTACCCAGTTACACGCTGGGTGCTCCACAGGGTTTACTCAGCACCTCGCAGGCATGATCCCACCTGGGCCAGGTCTGATTACCCCCACTTCACAGATGGGGAAAGAGAAGCCCAGGGCTGGAGGTCACAGAGTCCGCTGTTTCGAAGCCGGCGTCGGAACGGAGGGCCTGTCTGCCTCAGGAGCCAGCATTTCCTCTTCCCGCCTACATTTTCTCCTGTGGATGCTGTGTGGTGTGGACTTGGAGGAGACCCGGGGGCAGAGGCGTCCGCTGGGGGTCTGTGCCCCTGGGTTTCCGCGCAGACATTAACCGTCCACTCGTGTTATGTTTATCGGCACTTCCGCAGGTTTATCCTGCTGCCATCAAGGTCTCTGCTGTTTCCATGGCTGGCCAGCTGGCAGGCAGAAACAGGTCAGACTAGTTCGACGCAGAGAGATGTTCTGGGGAAGAGGATCCCGGAGCCAGTGCGGTGACGTGAGGGTGAGGGAGGGAGGGTGACAGAAAGAGAAAGAATGTTCCCAGACCCAGCCCTACCTTCCTGCCTGGTGTTCCTGTGCTATAACCCGGCTAAGACACTGCTAACAAAGGAGCCCCAACCCTGCCCAGGCCCGGGGGGGCTGTGGGTTAGTAGCTGGAGGCTCAGCGGCCTGGGGGACAAGTGAGTTGCACCGTGGGAGGGGAGGGGAGGCGCTGCCTTGCTTCTGCCTCAGAATGACTGGGTCACCTCTTCCTTGACTTTGCTCTGTGGCTGAAAACGACCTACTTGTAGACAAGGTTGTGAGGATATAACCCTAAAAATGCAATTTGCCGCATCCGAGGGAGTTCCGGCGTGTCTTCCAGGCACGTTCTTTCCCACACACTAGTTTTCAGTGCCAGCCAAATTCTTTGACTCCTGGAAGGTGAGACAAGTCACCCCAAGGTCAATGGACTCTCCCCGTGGTCTCCACCATGCCGTGTCCTCGCGTTTCCTGGGAAGTGACAAGGAATACTCTCTCCTGGACCAAACTTCGGAAGGGCTCCTCTGAGCACTCCTTGCGACTAGGCCGTGGTCCTTGGGCCCTGTCCTTGGCCTGCCCAGCCCAGATTTTAGGAAGAATCCTGTTAACTCTGTTTACAAAACCCTCCACCCTTGATACCTGAACCCAATCAGGTAGCCAGGATGCTGCTAGGCCGGGCTAGCAAGAACCCCCTACCCTGATGTCTCCTCATGGTAATTCTCCATCCACTGACCCCTCACGCTGCTTGTGGGCTGTAAATCCCTGGCTGCCTTTGGAACTGAGCTCAGCTCTATACCTCAGTCTCTTTCCCACACTGTGATAGTACTGGATTAAACCTGTCCGTCACCTTTAACTTGTGCCTGCCTCTATTTCTCTTTAAAAGAGGGTAAGAGGTGGCTCTCCCAGTAAACAAGGACAAATCCGCGGAAGGGAGGGGAGGTCAGTGGTTAAACCTAACCAGGCCCTGCCCAGGTCACAGGTGCGTCTGGATGGCTTTGAAATTGCCTGGAGCAAGACAGTCAACAGCCCAGTCTTTAGCAATTCAAGGAGCAGGAAACGCCCTTTGCAGACTTCACAGTGTGGAAAAGAGAAGAAGGCTTGGAGACAGGAAGATGTCCACGGATGGCCACCATTATAAATGGTAACCGCTTGAGCAAGTAACCGAACCTCTCTGGTCTTACCTCTCTGGCTGGTGGAGATAAGACCCCTGCCCCTGACGAGAGGATTAAATGCTGTGCGTGTCAGACACAACTAGCACCCCGTCCCCCAACAACGTCTGGGTTCAGGGTTTTGGACTTGGGCGTCAGAAGATGTGAGTCCCAGCACCTCGAGAATGTTATAAAAACCGGAAACGGCCAGTCGCCGCCTCTCTCCTCTGTGCAGAGAAGCAAGAGGACCATGGGCAGCAGCGACTCAGTGGTGGGGGTGACAGACAGCGCTTCCTCTCTGCTGCCCGGCTGTTCTCTGCGCCCCTCCCATCACCCACCTACCCTCCCATCCCCGTTAACAGTCACTGAGTGCGTAGTAGGCGGCAGGCAGTGTGTGCAGCTTGTCCGCTGTGTTAACCCTGCCGGAGGTATCCCGGCCCCTCTTAGCCCCCTGGGGGAACCAGAAGCTAAAGAATGTGCTGATTTAACTATTGACACTTGTCACCTGCCCTCGGGTAAGTGAACTCCTGCTCCCGGCCAGAGCGCCAGCTGCCAGAGCCCCTTTCTCCTGCAACAGGTGTCACATTTGTGCCAGGAGACAGACACCCCGATCTCAGGTGACAGATAAAGCACCACCGTGGGCCTCACATTCTGCCCTCACAAAGCTGGGCTATCAAATTCACCATCAGCCGGAACTCTGCCAACATCTCTCCTCTGTGCAACGCGGACTCTTCGAAGGCCTGAAGAGCATCTCTTTGGCTCTTTGGTGAAAATACAGCATAAGTACAGCCCTTGGTGCTTTTTTTTTTTTTTTTTTTTTTCAGATGTTACTTTTTTAAAGAAATTTATTTATTTTATTTTTGGCTGCGTTGGGTCTTCATTGCTGCGCGGGCTTTTCTCTAGTTGCGGCGAGCGAGGGCTACTCTTCGTTGCAGTGCACGGGCTTCTCATTGCTGTGGCTTCTCTTGTTGCGGAGCACAGGCTCTAGGCACATGGGCTTCAGTAGTTGTGGCGCACGGGCTCAGTAGTTGTGGCACGCGGGCTCAGCAGTTGTGGCTCGCGGGCTGTAGAGTGCAGCTCAGTAGTTGTGGCGCACGGGCTTAGTTGCTCCGCGGCATGTGGGATCCTCCCGGACCAGGGCTCGAACCCGTGTCCCCTGCATCGGCAGGCGGACTCTTAACCACTGCGCCGCCCACCAGGGAAGTCTCCCTTGCTGCTTTTTTAAAAAAAAAACCTCTCACCTACATTATTTCCCTGCATCCTCACCAACTCCCTGTGAACTGCTGTCGTCTTCTTTAGAGATGAGGAAACAGAGAAGTGAAGTCACACAGTGAATAAGATAATCCACGTTAAGGACTCAGCTCTTGGAACACAGCAAGCAATTAACACGTTGCAGCTCATTAGTTTAGGGTGGGTCACAGCATCGCAGATGTGAAACTTGCATTCGTTTCTCCTGATCTCTGGTCTGATTCTCTTGCTGATGTGTCACGTGGTCCACAGGCACATTCACACAAGGGGGAAAGGCAGCCCCTGGCTGCTCAGACAGATTTTTGGAGAGATTGTGAAGTTTCAGCTGACAGACTGGACATGGGGAGAGGAATCAAGAATGATTCAAGATTTCTGCCCTGGCCGTTGGAAGGCTGGAGTTGTGCTTACTGAGATGGGGAGGACGGGTGTCAGAGAGGCAGGGCTGAGAGGAATGCCCAAGAGAGAAGTGGAAGCATGGCGGGGAGGGGGTGCAACGAACGTGGTGTTTCTGAAGCTCCATCTCCAGCTTGGGCAGGGCTCCGCTGGAAAGGGCTCCCACCTGCCCTAAGACGCACTTTGCAAGAGGGGAAGGCCTGCACCCTCAAGGGCTGTAGGAAGGTGGGGTTCAAGGACAAGCCAGGAGGGCTGGTCCCACAGGCTCCATAGGTATAAAGGACCCAAAGATCTGGGGTGAACGCAGACGATCTGCTAAGAAGCTCAGCGTCTGTAGAGAGAAAAGGTTGTGAACCCCAGAGGAGGTGAGCAGAGACAGAGCCCTTGTCCCACCAGAGAACAGCAGGTTGTCCAGGGAACAGGAGGTCATGACACCCGGGCACGGCTCCACAAAGGCCAGGAACCAGCACGGAGTCCTGGGATGAAAAAGCAAGGCTCTGACCTTGGAGTGCACCCGAGGGCCAGTCACGTGGGCTCCGCAGAGCAAAGCTGCCGTGGCTGGACGCCAGCAGGGCCTGGACGCCACCAGAAACCCGAGGTGGCACGGTCAGGGATGAAGCCAGGGACTGTCACCCGGGAGAGAGTCTCTAAGGCAAAACCAGAATCTCTGACAGCAAAGACACGGCCTTTCCCTTCCAGCCGTGACACCCCAGAAAACGTGATGCAGGAGGGACTATTATTAATGTAACCTTAACATTTACGTGCCGGGCATATACTTATATTTATAGTAAATGAAATATAGATGATTTTATTTAGTACAACAACCCTATAGGCAAATAAGGCTTAGAGGATAAAAATCTCACTGAAAGTCCCAGAGATAGTAAGTGACAGATTTGAATGCTGTGTCCTGAATTCCATGCCTCTCTACGGAACAGACTTGAGAACCTGGTCCAGCTATGCCACCTCCTCGTCACCTGGTGTCAGGCACACCTGAGTCACCGGCCCATCCCTCCCCGATTACCTCCTGCTCACCCGCCCACACCCGCCCCCGACACCCCACAGACTAGCTCCCCACTCCCTCTAACACCAGTAACGCCAATAACACCTCCCCACATAAGCCAAATAGGAGCAAGAGGGTGCATGGAGACCCAAACACCCCCAAACAGCTGGAAAACTGGGCGAAAGCACCTGCGGGCAGGCCTGCCGCCCTCGCCCCGGCCTCTGAGCCTCCTCCTTCTCGACACGAGGGTGAACCATGCAGCCGCGGGTCTGGAGCAGGGTGGGCCCCAAGGAGGGTCCTAGGTGTGGGTCCAGCTCCGTCTCACACTCCCTCGTAGCACAGGTACGGGGTGGAGGGTGTGCAGGGCGGGAGACGGGTGGGGTCCCGAGGTCTCCCCAGCCACTCTGTGATTTGATGAGCAGAAATACAGAAAGGGCCCCGACGAGCCTCTCCCCGCTGCCCACCGGCTCCTAGGCTCAGAGCAGAATACCCAGCCACCCCCAGCTCCCTGCCGAGCCCGCCCTGAGCTGCCGTGGGGCTGGGGCCACAGCAGGGCAGGCCGGGGCTCATCAGCGAGACGCAAGGGGCCGTGCCCACCGCCCTGCCGGCTGCCAACCGAGGGGGCCCAACGGCGGGCGTCGGAGCTGTGCCCGGGACGAGCTTGTGCACTTCAGCCCTGCTGCTTGTGTCCCGCCGCCCGGACATCCAGATCTGCGCGTGAGACTTTAAGGGGGTGGGTGAGGCCTGCACCCAGCCCCGCTCTGTGACTTCCCACCCCCCGAGACGTGGATCGACCCGCCGAGGCCCCCGAAGGTCTGGCCAGGCCCCAAGGCACCGCCAGGATATCGTCATCATCACCATCATCGCGACAAAGAACAAAACAAACCCCACAACCTTTCAGGCCCCATGTACTCATCCGGGTCACGACAGGACAGTCAGAGCCACAAACACAGTGCTGTCCATGGGGAATTTTGACGAAGACCCCGGATGAAATGGGATGGTTTCAGGAAAATCTAGAGGTAACAGGGTCCAGGATCTCTAAAACTGGTCCATGCCCACCGAAGAGGTGCTTTAATCCTCGGGTGGACCTGGGCAAGGACCCCATGGGTCAGACTCTCTTGTCCAGTCACACCGCTGGACTGGGACACAGACAAGTTTCTGGACGTGGAGGAGCAGCGGGGCGATCCGTTCCCCCCTGGAGTCTTTCACAGAGGAGGTTCAGTGGCGGTCAAGGGTAAGCAATGGCAGGCTGGGAAGAGTGAATGCATGAATCAATGAACCAACCAATCTCCAGGCACTTACTGAGCGCCTGTTGTATACTCAGAGCTCCGCTAACTGCTGCAATGGGGAGGAAGGTACAAAAGGAGACATTCAGCTCCATCCACTCCCGGCACACCTGGGGTGGGCGTCGTGTTGAATGAAGGGATACATGTGACTGTGGCCTCGTGCATGTGCTCTGGGCCCACGCCGCGCCCCGTGCAGGGCACGCACAAGCCATTCCTGCTTTAGGCAACAGACAGCCGCACCTCAGGCCGCTGAGCTCACCAGACAGATGCCGATGGTGTGATGCTGTGATGATTTTCCAGACTTGCAGGAAACCTCAGACAAAGTGCTCTGCAAACATTTTCTGGGACCAGAGAACTGGTCTCCAAGATCCCAGAGTTTTGGAGAAGCAACACACAGAGAAGAAAACCCTGGTTCCAGAAGATGGCCCTGGAGTCATCCCAGCAGAAAGGCCACCAGGACCCACCTGAAGACCTGACGCAGCCCACCGAAGCTCTGGGGTTTGGAGCCGCGGCGGACAATGGCCCAGCAGCTAGTCAAAGCCCACGCTCTTGCCCCCGCTCCTTTCCAGGTGGAAGGATGGAGAAGTGGAGGCCCCAGATCCCAGAACTCTCTTTCCTGACTGGATGGAGGTGGGAGGGCTACTTTCCATAGTTAAACTGAACGCTGGAAAAAAGACTGGGGGAGGGGGGAGTGGAGATTCCACTGGGAATGTGCCTTTAAAAATGAAGAGAGAGGGACTTCCCTGGTGGCGCAGTGGTTAAGAATCCACCTGCCAATGCAGGAGACATGGGTTCGAGCCCTGGTCCGGGAAGATCCCACATGCCGCGGAGCAACTAAGCCCATGACACAACTACCGAGCCCGCGAGCTGCAACTACTGAGACTGCGCGCCTAGGGTCCACGTTCCGCAACAAAGAGGAGCCACCACAATGAGAAGTCCGCGCACCGCAATGACGAGCAGCCCCTGCTCGCCGCAACTAGAGAAAGCCCAGGAGCAGCAACGAAGACCCAACGCAGCCAAAAATAAATAAATAAAATTATTTTTAAAAATTTTAAAAATAAAAAGGAAGAGCGCGTCACCCAGCCAACTAACGAGAGACACGGGAGGGGAGAAGTGGGAAACATGAGACAGCAAAGTTAAGTACGAAGACCGTGGGGAGACCATAGTGAAATGCCAGAGGGGACCGGGAAGGGGCGCAGCACTTTGTAAGCACAAAGCCCCCGTCCACCCATTAACCCGCCCCACCCAGCAGCAGGCTGGTACCCTGTGCACGTAACAGGGTGGCCATCACAGCTAACACGTGTGCACTTGCCCAGGCCGGCCTGTGCTAAGCACCGGACAGGCATTGTCTAGTTTAATCTTCATACAATCCTTTCAGGATGGTGTTAATATTCTTCCTATTCTACAGGTGAGAAAACTGAGACCCTGGGCAGTTTGGAGAGTACAATCTGATCAAGACCTCAGAACCCTTAGAAAATAGAGCTGGGATTCTCAAACCCAGGGCATCTGACTCATTCCACGCCAGGGAAGTCCCATCGTCTGACTCTTTTAAAACAAAAAAATATTTCTTAACAGGTATCTAGTACAGACCTTTTTGTTTGTTGAGCGAGGAAACAATGGAATCCAAAGGAAGCAGGAAGAGAGAGGCACCCCGGGGCCAAGAAAGTTTTCTAGGGCCACACAGGGACTAGGTTTGGGACCTAGAGCCGCCAACCCCCAGGCCTCTCTCCCCTGATGTCTCCACTGAGAACAATGTACTCATTCAAGCTGAACCCTTCTCTCTTCTCCATCAGCCTTGAGAACAAGGAAGACGAAGGATCTGATCTGAAGGCTGCCAGCCGCTAGCTGGTGAGGTCTGATGGAGCTGACGTGCCAAAGCCAAGCTGAGGTTGTCGTAACCTGTCCTGGGGAAGGAGGGCCAAGCGTGAGACTGGGAGGCATGCCCGGTAGTAGCTCTGGTCTCCAGCCGAGGACCTGGGCGCTGCGTTCCTCCAGAATATCACACTAGCAGAAGCTCACGGGCGAGACCACACCTAGGACGGAGAGGCCGGCGTCCTGTGTTAGCCCCCAGCCCCGAGGCAGCAGCATCCTACCACGATCCATCCATCCAATGCCTTCATGTCCAAGCTCTCTCTTATATTTTATCCCAATCCTAGAGTCAAGTCCATTTTGCTGACGGGGATACAGAGACCCACAGATAAGAGAACGGACTCGTCTACCGTCAAAGGGGAGTCAGGGTTAAGACCGGGCTAGAGCCGAGGCCTTTGATTCTGGGCCTGAGGCTCAGAGCATCACAGCACCGTGCTCTCTCGTGGCTGCTGGGTTCAGTGGGCTGCAGGGAGCCTGGCTGGGGAAGGATCCTGCTGAGCTCAGTCTAGGAGAGGGTTGAGAGGTAGCACCGCGCTGGCAGGAACCAGGTCTCGTCATTACATTCACACTGCGTAAATCAGCAGGAATTAGAGCCACCGCCCTACTTCCTGTCTCTATGAATCTGACCACTAGACACCTCAGAGAAGTAGAATCATACAATATTTGGCCTTTGGGTCTGGCTTCTTTCACTTAATGTTTTCAAGGTTCATCCGTGTGGTAGCATGTGTCAGAATTTCCTTCCTCTTCCAGGCCCAACCATATCCCATCATATGGATGGACCACACTGTGTTTGTCCGTTCGTCTGTCGATGGACACGTGGGTTGTTTCCGCCTTTGGCTACTGTGAATAACACCGCTGTGAACATGGGTGGGCAAGTGTCCGTTCGAATCCCTGCATTCTCTTCTTTTGGGAAGGTGCTCTCTTTTAAACTGCTACAAACTTTGTCCATTCTTCCAGAGACAGGCCAAGGGGGGCCAGGCTGCTGCCCTCATGGCAGAGACATGGTGGGAAACCTCGTGTCCACCTGAGGATGCAGGAAGCCTGTGGACCGTGGGTGGACGCGGGCTGGGGCCTCCCAGCCAACCAGTCAAGAGGGAGAGCAGAACTTCCGAGGGTGCCCAGGCTGGGGCCCTGCGCACGGACAGCGACGTCCTAGTCCACTAGCCTCTGCGGAAATGAGCGGTTTCAACACATCCCAGCTTCCGAGAGAGGCTAAGTTACCTGGGCCCCTAGAACTCCAGCCCAGTGCCAACACGGGTCCACGAACTGGGGGCTACCCGTCCTCAAGGAGACAGGTACAGGAGCTTAGAGTAAACACTGGGAACCTGTGGACGCAGGCTGACATTTCTGTGACGCCAACATAGGACAGTGCGGTGTGAACCACTTTGGATGTCTCGAACTCCCGCAGCGAGTCGTTGAGGGCTGCCAGCTGCTTACTGGTAACGCGTAGTGGGACCACACCTGTAACAGGCTGGGAGCCAAAATCAAGAAGTAGCAAAACTGGCCCTTCACTCAAGATAATCTGTTCAATTAGCATCAGGGGCCTGCCTGCCTGTCTTCATTCCTTTCCCCTCCTCCTTCCTAATTTGGACGAAAGGCAATTTGGGGAGAGACTACAGCGTGGCTCACAGAATCAGCAAGAAGCGCACAACCAGGCTCCAGAAAGGCCAAGAACCAGGGCAGTGATGGAGACCTCACCAGCCGGCCAGAGATACTCCAAATATCTGTGTGTGTCTCTACTCAGAATACAAATTCCCATGGAAGAGGCCCGAGTGGCCTCAGCTTGGGCCGAGTGTCCCTCCGGTGGGGAAGGGGGGGCGTGCTGCGGGCAGTGAGGTTGAGACCCCTGCAGTTCCTCTAGAAGAACAGGTGGAGGGGAGACTGCTCCCTCCCTCCACGTGAAAATCATGGCGATTTTCTGGGTCTTCCGTGTGAAAACAGCTGAACTCAGTAATTGACCATTATTCCTAAAACAAAAGTAGGACTTGTCTGAGAGTCCTATTTTTTAAGCAGGGGCACATAAAATGCAGATATAGCTGAAAGTATGAAAGACACAGACACACAGAGTTGGTTCTATAATACTTAGAAGACTTTACAGAATAAGGGGAAGATGGGAGAGTTGATTATCTAGAATATCCTCAGGAAAAGTAAATTCCAGACTCATACGGACACACAATGTTCAAAACACAGTTCTTGGGAAGAGAGGTAAAACCATCATCTGTCAGAGCCTTTGAAAGTAACACTTCATCAGTTCATTTTAACCTTGATTAAAAAAAAAAATTGTAAGCGCTGCAGTCGAGGGGAGCTTAGAAATCATCACTGCAGCCCCCTACATTCTACATAAAGAAAACTGACGGCGCGAAGACCGAGGTCACTGTCTGAGGTCACAAAGCAAGTTGGAGGCAGAGCCGGCACGAGAACCCAGGTCTCCTCTCTTCCAGATCAGGATCTTCCGTCCAGACAGCAGGACTAACATGGCTGTCCCCTGTGATGAGCCTGGCGCGAGATGTACAGCAGGACCGGCGGGGGTGTGTGTGTGTGTGACAGCACTTTGTGGTCTGTGACCCTGAGACTGAGTGTGGCCCCTCCTGAGGAAAGGGCCATGGTCTAAAGCAGCCTGGAGAGCACGTTTCTCTGGGTATTGGAGAGCTTGCCCATTTGGGTCCTGACCAGCTCTCGATGTAGAAGCTGTGAGCGTATAAAGGCAGGCCTCAGAGCCCTGCAGCAGAGCTGTGCCACATGCACCTCCGACCCCCTTCAGCCGCAGCTTTAAGTATGAAGATGTTCGGTTTCCTTTGAGACGAGATGGTGGAGTAGAAGGGCTCCACCGAGCTCACCTCCTCTCACGAAAACACCCAAATCACAACTAACTGCTGAACAACCATCGGCAAAAAAGACTGGAACCTACCAAAAGAGATGTTCTATATCCAAAAACAAAGAAGCCACAATGAGATGGTAGGAGGGGCACTTTCACAACGTAATCAAATCCCATACCCGCCAGGTGGGAGACCCACAAACTGAAAACTTCAGTTTAAAATACTCAACTCCATTAAAGCAATATCTGCGTTTAAAATAAGCTTGGTATGGGACTTCCCTGGTGGCGCAGTGGGTAAGATTCTGCACTCCCAATGCAGGGGGGCACAGGTTCGATTCCCGGTCAGGGAACTAGATCTCGCATCCCGCAACTAAGAGTTCTCATGCCACAACTAAGGAGCCCGCGTGCCGCAACGAAGAGTCCACATGCTGCAGCAAAGATCCCTCGTGCCACAACTAAGACCCAGTGCAGCCAAATAAATAAATAAATATTTTAAAAATTTTAAAATAAATAAGATAAAATAAGCTTGGTATATTATAACGCATAACACTCAAATGTTTACTCAAGCTTACTTCTGTATGGAATGTTTTCCAGTACAGTAAGCCCCCTACATACGAACGAGATCCATTCCGAGAGCACGTTCCTAAGTCCAACAAAGTTAGCCTAGGTACCCAACTAACACGATCGGCTCTATAGTGCTGTACTGTGATAGGTCTATAACACTTTTCACACAAGTAATACATAAAAAACAAACACAGAAAAGAAAGCATTTTTAATCTTACAGTACAGGACCTTGAAAGGTACAGTGGCACCAGCACGACAGCTGGCACACGGGGGCTGCCGTCAGTGAACAGGCAGGAAGAGTTACTGACCGGGGAGGGGGAGGGGGCGGGAGACGGTGGAGCCGAAGGATCGCCAGCGACAGGAGACGGAGGAAGCTGCAGCGTCACTCACGCCTGACGCCGAAGGCACAGGTTCTGGGCTGGAAATAAAGACACTGTACTACTGTACTCTATACAGTACTTACTGTACGGTAAAGTACACAAAAGCACAGCCGCTTGTGGGGGATGCACACACGTGACAACGTACGCCAGACGCGTGAACTGACTTACGTGACTGGACACGCGAACGCACGTTTGCATCTTTGACAGTTCACAACCTGAAGGAGCGTATTGTGAACTTGAAGGTTCACAACTTGAAGGACTTACTGTATGTGATCTAATAAGTGGCTGTAGTAAAGTTCAAAAGAAAAGCTACTTTAAGGAACAAATCCGACTGTACTAGATACGCTTGTAAATAAACTTATGGCATTAAAAAAACGAAGGTGTTCAACGAACGACCAATGATTTCATTGAAAAAACTTTCCTTGTTTTTACCACAGTTTGTCCTCTAAGCACCTTTATTAAGAAATACTTAATCCACGTATACAGAAATATCCACAAGCACATTAAATACTCCTTTGCCAGGTTATCTATCAACATTCTACGTGGAAGGAAAAAAATACCCTTTGGACGCGCAGGCTCAGCGGCCATGGCTCACGGGCCCAGCCGCTCCGCGGCACGTGGGATCTTCCCGGACCGGGGCATGAACCCGCGTCCCCTGCATCGGCAGGCTGTCTCTCAACCACTGCGCCACCAGGGAAGCCCCACGACCCCTTTTTAAAATAAACAAGCAAAGGTAAGTATAGCTGAGAATAGGGAGGAATTTAGACCTGGTAGGAAAGGAGCCAGGCAGAAGCAGTGACGGTCAGCTCGGTTGATGTTATGTCTGTTTTCTACCTTCACACATAAGACTCTGCTCATTGGACTACAGCGTAGTTGTTAAAATATCTACGTTAGTGCCAATGCTACTGAGCTAAATACCATAAGAGAATCCCTACCGGGCTGTTCTTAGCTTCACAAATGCAATGAGGACTTCCCTGGCGGCCCAGTGGTTAGGACTCTGTGCTTCCACTGCAGGGGGCACAGGTTCGATCCCTGGTCGGGGAACTAAGATCCCACATGCTGTGCGGCGCAGCCAAAAAAAAAAAAAAAAAAACACACGCACACAAATGCAATGAAACGTTGCCCTCTAGGATGGCTGATTAAACTATTAGTATATGGTCTTTACATCCCAAACAGTCAAACACCAGCTCTAGGTCTACAGAGAAAAGGGCAATAAATAGGAGAGTGAAAATTTGATGAAGTCAACTGGTTATTTGATGTGTCAGTGACCACATTTTCTGAACCCAAAGTCCGGCTATGTGGTCTGACCAAGGCAATAGCATGTCTGCAACAGTTCATCTTTCCTGGAAACCCAGGCCAGACAGTCACATTGTTTATTTGACACTAAATTATCGGTTTCACAGATCGCCATTGTCTTAGCCTCACCAGATTTGCTAAACTCACTGGTGAAATGACCAGGCAGGACTGATCTATACAACTCGATCTAGCCTATCTATAGCTGGGTTAACAGGAATCTGGCCAAAGATGCACAAATAGCTCGAGAGGATAAAGTTCATTCCGAGACCCTGTACCCCATGCTGTGCCCTCGCCCGCGCCCCCCGCCCCCCCGCCGCCCCTCACCATTTCCCCAGCACTCTCCTCCCCCTGAGGCACAGGCCATGCTGGACAGAGAGACAGCCGGCCCAAACCATACAAGAGGGGGCAGCACAGAATCACTGCGAGGCGAGCGATGTTTTGAAATTCCCCCACATCAAGGACACATGGAGGGGTAGAAAGCCAACGATGTCTAAGGGGCTCCCCTGGCAAATCAAGAAAAAGACTTCCAGGGTGAACGTCCCAGGATGGCCGCGAGCACTACGGAAGGTGAGGTGAGGCTCCACTCTACCCGCTTTTTGCTGAGGATACTGAGCTGAGAAGCACGGTCACCCAACCCGAATCCGTGTGCCCGACGTGTCTTAAAGAACCTCAGCGAACCAACACATCAAGGTCCAGCAGGAACCAAAGAGGAACTCAAGGACTCGTGCCCGAAATCGGACAGACGGACGGCGCTGATCCTTCCCAAAACAGGAGAAAGTGAAAGAGAGAGCTTTGGAGAAGGAGCCAGGCCCACAAGCACGCTCCAAAGACGCGGAGGTGGGGCTCACGACCACTGAGCCACGCGCTGCGATCAACCTTTGAGATCGCAACCTTTTGCTCCGAGCAACTCTCGTTTTACCTGTGTGATACCTAAATGGTTTCTGGGGTACTTGTGTAGACAAGTGAGGCACTGAGAACTTAGATTATTTTTTGGCCTCCTGAGCATAAACTTTGATATTTAATGACCCGTGATAGCGGTCGGTATCCTAGTAATCCAGAAGACCCTTGGGGATCTATTAACTGTTTAGCATTCCCAGGTCTTAGGGGAGTATGTTTCCCGTCTTTCAAAGAGCCTGTTGTAGGCAATTTGAAGAGTAAGATGCAAATATCCCCCAGAGTGGTCAGAGCACTGCGCTAGGTTTCCCCAGAGCTCACCAGCACACAAAAACAGATGCAGGCTTCGCACAAAGAAGGCACAGTCTCTTATTTATTTTGAAGTGGCTTCTTGGATCAGCTTCTTAGAATTGCGAGGGCTGCACTAAATGGTTCATAGTGGGAAGGAAGCTAAAAAAAAAAAGAGACCTGTGGAATTAAAGCGGAAGCTGCAGGCAGTCAATTAGCTGGATTTATTAAGCATCTAGTACGTACACGTAGCCGCTCTGCCCAGCTCTGTGTTGAAGAGCCAGTTTGGGAGCCAGGAAGATCCGGAATCGAGCCCCAGCCCTGTCACTTCCAGCTATTTGCTCCCTGCAGAAGGGGTAACAGGCAGCTTCCTCGGCATCACGGTATCAGCTGCCATTTACCAATTGTTTACCCCATCTGGCATGTTTCATTCATTAATTTCCAACATACACTAACCCTGTAAGGTAAATATTTCTCTCCCCATTCTCCCAGTAATAAAACTGAGGTTTAAAGAGTCTACATGGGACTTCCCTGGTGGCGCAGTGGTTGAGAATCTACCTGCCAATGCAGGGGACACGGGTTCGAGCCCTGGTCCGGGAAGATCCCGCGTGCCGCGAGCAACTAAGCCCGTGCGCCACAACTACTGAGCCTGCGCTCTAGAGCCCGCGAGCCACAACTACTGAGCCCATGCGCCACAACTACTGAAGCCCACGCGCCTAGAGCCCGTGCTCCACAACAAGAGAAGCCACCGCAGTGAGAAGCTCGCGCACCGCAACGAGGAGTAGCCCCCGCTCGCTGCAGCTAGAGAAAACCCGCGCGCAGCAACGAAGACCCAACACAGCCCAAAATAATAAACACATAAAATAAATAAATAAGTAAAAATAAAACTTTATAAAGAGTCTACACGATTTACTCAAGATCCCATAAGTGGCCAAACTGGGATTCAAACTAGACCCGTCGGGCTCCCAAGTTCTCAGTCGTCTCACCGCTGCCGGGTCGACCCTCCCAGCAGCCCGGTGACGGCGGTGCTAAGGAGCCGTGGCCAGGGGGAAACGGAGGCAGAGGACCCAGCCCAGGTCGGAAGGAGGAGCCTCAGCCGGCGCTGCTAACGCACAGAGGGCTCCGCTTCCACACACAGGTCTGATGCCTCCTGTGCTTCCACGACACAAGTCTGCTTCACACACGCAGGGCACGGCGAGGCCCCTGGAGTTCAGAGAGGAGGATCCTGGTGGTCCGGGAAGACCTCGTGGTGAAGGAGGTCCAGGGCAGGTGCTCTGGGAAGCGGGTGGAGTCGCCGGGCCTGGGAATGGAAGTAAGTCGCCACCCCTAAGGAGTCACGGTTTTTACAGGGCGACCTGGGTTGTTTCCTTCTCCAGGCCCCACCCGGGCACCCACCTTGGCTCCCCGCGTGGAACAGAGACGTTTTTACCAAGATGAAAGTAGCCTGTGAACACCACTTTCCCCCATGTCAGCGTGCAGAGGTTCACCAAGAGAGAGCGATGACCCCTGCAAGCCCCAGTGTCCTCCCTCCGGGCCACTGCTCAGTTCTCTTGCTAGTAGTGCCCCTCATGACACCTGACTTCACAGCTGGATAAGCCACCCTGGGGCTCAGTCTGGACGATCCTCTTTCCTGTCTATGCCCCCACTCTCCGGTCCTTGGGTATCCCGGCTGCATGTGGATGTGACTTCCCTAGCTGCCCCCTGCCCGCCCCCTGAAATCCACATCTGTGTCTCTGATTTACGCACCCACGCCCCTGCCTGGAGATCTGAGAGGCATCTCAAACTCGGCAGGCCTGAAACCAAACTCTTGATGTTTCCTGCCAAGCCTGCTTGCTCCCCGTCCTCCCCATTTGAGTAACGGCAACTCCACCCTTCCACCTGCCCGGGGTCAGAAATCTTTGAATCATTCTTGATTCCTCTCCCCCACATACAATCCATCAGCAGGGCCAGTCAGTCATCTGTGCCTTCAAAAGCTACCCAAAGTCTGACTTCTTCCGACACCTCTACTTCCTCCACCTCGTCCTGGCCACCGTCTCTCGTCTGGCCCCTGTGCCTCCCCCCTCTCCCCCCACAGTTCAGCAGCCAGAGTGACCCCACCAAACTGTAGGCCACGTCAACCTCCTGCTCAGACGCTCCAGTTCCTTCCCAGCTCACTCCAAATACAATCCAAGGTCCTTTGGATCCTATGAGTGAGGTTTACTGGGGGCAGAGGCCCAGGTTACACTGTTTGTCTTGGCAGCCTTATTATCAGCACCTGCTTGCACGATCAAAAGAGTCCCACAGAATGTAAATTGGTGCAGCCACTATGGAGAATGGTACGGAGGTTCCTCAACAAACTAAAAACAGAGCTGCCATATGATCCTGCAATCCTACTCTGGGGCATATATGCAGACAAAACTATAATTCGAAAAGATACATGCACCCCAATGTTCACAGCAGCACTATTTACAGTAGCCAAGACATGGAAACAACCTAAATGCCCATTGACAGAGGAATGGATAAAGAAGATGTGGCACATATATACAACGAAATACGACTCAGCCGTAAAAAAGAATGAAAGAATGCCATTTGCAGCAACATGGATGGACCTAGAGATGATCACACTAAGTGAAGTAAGTCAGACAGAGACAAATATCATACGATATCACTTACATGTGGAATCTAAAATATGACCCAAGTGAACTTATCTATGAAACAGAAACAGACTCACAGACATAGAGAGCAGACTTGTGGTTGCCAAGGGGAAGGGGGGAGGGGAGGGCTGGACTGGGAATCTGGGATTAGCAGATGCTAAACTATTATATAGAGAGTGGATAAACAACAAGGTCTTACTGTAGAGCCCAGGGAACTATATTCAGTATCCCGGGATAAACCATGACGGAAAAGAATATGAAAAAGAATGTATACGTATGTATAACTGAATCACCTTGCTGTACAGCAGAAATTAACACAACATTGTAAATCAACTTACTCCAATAAAATACGTTTTAAAAAAAAAGTAGCGCATAGCACAAGGGACCTATTGGAACTTACTCCAATAAAATACGTTTTAAAAAAAAAGTGTCCCACAGACGATAGGGTCACTCGACTGAAGGTGCCTCTCGTGTTAAATCTCTGCCCCGATCTCCTCTCCCGTCCCCTAATCACCGTTCCGCTCCAGCTGTTCTGGTTTCCTTGCTGTTCCTCCCACCACCAGGCATGCAGTACCTCGGGGTCTTTGCACCCCCAGACGTGGACTGGGCTGTTTCTCTCTTCCCTGGTCATACCATCTACAACAGTTCTCTCTGCCCCCAGTT
>NW_021145771.1:45361-54978 GCF_002837175.3 Physeter macrocephalus | reverse complement strand
TGGCAGTGCTGGGGGATGTGTGCGGTCCCCTTAATGTGTCCCCAGCCTTCAATTGCCTCCTTGCCAGCCCCTAAGAAAGAGCGACTGGATCCTCCAGAGGGACCCAGGGTCTGGGGGTTGTTATCAGCCTAGACAGTGTGAAGGGGGTGTGAGACATTGCCCTGCTGGGGGAGTATTTGAGAGAGAAGTTTCCCTGAAGTCCAGGCTTTGCTGGGGAGGTAGGGGGTCCAGTGTCTGTGCAGGTCCTGGGAGAGGCATCTCCTCCCCTTGCGGCCGGCATGAGACGTGTCAGGACAGTGGGCAAGTCCCGTGGGTTTTCAAGCTGGGAGGCCAGGACCTGGGTTTCCTGGAGGCTTCGTAGACTATGGGGTTTGTGCCATGAGGGGAGGTCTCCGGGCTCTGGTGTGTGTCTGGGACGGGGGCACGTGGGATCCAGGATACTGATTGGCCTATTGGGAGCTAGACTGGGGGGTCCGAGCGTTCAAGATCTAGTGCTTGGGAGGACTCGGGTCAGAAACCAGGGGTTAAGGGGTTGGCATCCAGTGCCTGGAGGTGGTAGGGTCTGCCTCTTATGGATGAGGTTTTAGTACCCAGTGCCTGCGGTGAAGGGATTTGGGGTCCAACAGCTGCAGTCGCCAGCACCCGCTCCTCTGCCATTGGGCTCTCGCGACTGTGGTTTGAGGAGTGAGGATCTGGTGGGTCGGGGCTTGGAAATCTGGGATCCGGTGGTTGAGGGTATAATGGTTGAAATGTGGGGATCCGGGAGTCGAAGCACAGGGATCCAGGACCCAGTGTCGAGGTAAAGGGATTCAGGAATCCAGTGGCTGGAGGGAGGGGGTCTGAGATCCAGTGGTTGGGGCCCCGGGACCTAGGCATTGAACTGTCAGGATCCGGTGCGCTGAGGTTTCTTGATATCCAGAATCCAGTGGCCGAGCTTGGAGATCCAGGACTTGAAGCATGGGGATCTAGGATCTGCCAGTGGATCTAGGATCCAGTACTGCCCGAGGACACTGGATCTGGTGCCTGAGGCAGCTGGGGTCTGGGGGCTTAGATACAGGGTATGTGCTGCTGTGGTTGGGGTATCAGGATCCGTTAGCTGGGTTGTGGGGGATCCAGTGGTTACGACGTGGAGGTCCAGGACTCAGTACGTGTTGGGGGAGAGGGAAACGTGGGATCCAGTGGCTGGGATGTGGGGATGCATGACCCAGTGGATGAAGTGTGGGAATCCTGTGGTCTGAATGCGTGGGCGGGGGGGACCTGGGATCCACTGGCTGGGTCCTCAGTCTCCAGTGGCCGAGGTGTGGGGGATGTCATGATGGAGGTGAGGGATCTGGGGGAGGGGTGGGCTCTGGGTCCCTCACCTGGACGTGACCCCCAGGGCCTGCTTCATGTTCTCGTAGACCACGTAGGAAATGCTCACGGCTGGGATAACCTTCATGAAGTTGGGGGCAATGCCCCGGTAGAGGCCCCGCACGCCCTCCTGGGACAGGATGTGACGGAGCAGACCCAGCATGGACAGCTGGGGGGCTCCCTCGATGGAGGCTGGTAGGGGGTGGGGAGGCCAGGTAAGGCCAAAGGTCCCCCTCTCGCTTCCCCCTCCCCCCAACTCCCCCCCAGGGCTGGGCCAGGTGGCCACTGCAGCAGGAGGGAGGAGGGTTAGACTAACAGTGGGACCTACCACTCAGAGTCGGGACTTCTACTGGCCTTGGAATTGGCTGCTCATCTCTTCACCCCAATCTGGAGGCCCCAAGTTTGGGGATGACTAGAAACAGAGCAGCTGTGTGCGGAGGGGGAGGTGGAAGAGGGCACAGAAATTTCCTCTTCCTGGAACTCAATTCCTTCTCCCTTTTCCCAGCTAACTCTTACTCAACCTTCCAACCTCCATTCCAAACCAGCTCTTCAGGGGAGCCCTCCTTGGCACCCCAGTCTAAGTCCAGCTTTTCCTTCTCCCCTTTATTCAACCCTAAATCCATACTTCATTGTGGAATGATTTATTCACCATCTTCCTTCCTCTCCAGCTTGGGAGCTCTTTGAGGGTGGAGGACCACATCTGTCTTACGCACGGATGACCCTCGGCAAAAATCACAAAACACAAATGCTAAAATCCCCGAGGAAATTCTCAAAAAAAGATTCAGGGATAGTAGCGGGAAAAGAAAAGAAAAAAGAACCTCAAAAGAGCAATACAGAGAAATACAGTAAAACAATTGTAGCCTGGCCCTGCTCCTCCTTGACCTCACTATATCCCAGCCTTGCAAAGTAGAACTCAAGTTACCAGCCCGGAAAGCTGCCTCCCAGCTGAGATGGCTAGGATGCTCTTCTGGCACTGGCTGTATCTGTTCTCCTACTTAGGGTAAAGGGCTCCCATCCCAATGTCACAAAAGGGTAAACTGAGGCCCAGAGAAAAGTAGGGGCTTTACTCAAGGCCATCAAGATCCAGGAGGATCCCAGCCCGGGACCCTGCCTTCTCACGGGGAGGAGCTGGGGATGGGAAGGTGGACCCAAGTCGTGAGACCTTCCCTACCTCCTCCTCCCACCCAGGCCTCACCTTGGGCCTGCATGCGGGTCCGGACCAGGGCCAGGGGGTAACTGGCTATCTGGCCACACGTGCTGGAAATGGTGCCGCAGGCCAGGAGCACGAGGATGCCCGGGTCGGCTGAGTCGTGGCTATACTGCTGGAGCCACCGGTTCTTCAGGGTCTGGCAGGGGTGGAAAAGGGAGGAGGGTGGGTTGGAGGTGGGTGACACCAGGTCCCTGGCTTCAGAGGTCCTGCTGGCTGGCTTCTGTATCCCATGATGGCTGGTGTTAGCCAAGCATTTTACCTTCATCTCTCACTCAAACGTCACCTAAACCCTCTCTGGTATGTGGAATAACAGCCCCCCTACTGTTCCTGCCTTAATCCCTGGAATCTGTGAATATGGTACCTTCTGTGGCAAAAGGGACTTTGCAGATGGGATTAAGTTAAGGATCTGGAGATGGGAGATTATCCCAGGATATCCAGGGGGGTCCAATGTCATCACAAGTCTCCTTCTAAGAGTCAGAGAAGGAGATGTGATGACAGAAACAGAGATCAGAGAGAGACAGAGAGAGAGATCTCGGCGGGGGGCGGGGAGATGCTATGCTGTTGGCCTTGAAGATGGGGAAGGGGCCATTAGCCAAGGAATGTGGGCACCACTAAAAACTGGAAAATGTAAGGAAACAGATTCTCCCATAGAGCCTCCAAAAGGAAAGCAGCCTGCTGACACCTTGATTTTAGCCCAGTAAGACGCATTTTGGATTTCTGACCTTCATAACTGTGAGATAATAAGTTTGTGATGTTTTAAACCACAGTTTGTGGTAATTTGTTACAGCAGCCATTGGAAACTCATACAGTCTCCAAGGTGGCCACCCCACCCCTTATCCCTTACCACTTCAGCTCAAACCTGCCGACTCCAATGGCCAAGCATCCATGGCTCAGCCTGAGGATTTAATCTGGTCCCAGGCAAGGCTGCTCTGGGCACATAGGAACAGGTGGGCAGTGCTGGGAAATAAGCACCCCCAGAAGCAACCTTCAAATGATGACTGACTTGGTATATCAATACCCCAGCTCCCTTGCCTCTCTGATGGGGGCATGTTCTGCACTTTCTCTTGGAGGTCCCCACCAGGATTGAGCTCCACCTGTCTGTTGTGGTAACTTGCTTGATAATGCACTGTTATGGGTTTAAATGCATCCCCCACCAAAAAAAAAAAAAAAAAAAAAAAAAAAAGATGTGTTGGGGTCTTAACCTTAGAATATGACCTTATTTGGAAATAGGGTCTTTGCAGACATAATGAATTAAGATGAGGTCATACTGGAGTAGGGTGGGCCCTTAACCCAATATGATTGGTGTCTGTAGAAGAAAAGAAGAAAAAGGACCCATAGGGGAGAAGACAGTCATGGTAACAGAGAAGAGGCAGAGACTGGAGTGATGCATCCACAAGCCAAGGAACGCCAAGGACTGCTGGCAAAGGCCAGAAGCTGGGAAGAGGCAAGGAAGGATACCCCCTACAGATTTCAGAGGAAGCATGGCCCTGTTGACACCTTGATTTTGGACTTCTAGCCTCCAGAACTGTGACAATAAATTTCTGTTGTTTTAAGTCACCCAGCTTGTGGCACTTTGTGAGGGCAGCCCTAGGAAACTAATACTAAAGCATGATACTTTTCGGTTGCCTTCCCTTCCCTGTCTTACTACTTCCCCCCAAAACCACTTGCCCCCCCATCCCTGCTTCTGGAAGACCTCCAACTAAGACAAGTACCATTACGATCCCCATTTTATTGATGAGAAACTGAGGCTCAACAGAAGTTACTTGCCCAAAGTCACAAGATAAAGGTGACAATCAACATTCAGAGCCACCCCCAAGTCCAGAGCTGTGCCCTCGGCCAATCCCTTCTGAAGCCTTCTGTGAGGCCTCTGTAAATCCAGGATCTTCTTTTTGGCCTTGGGACTGGAATTGCTCATAGGTTTCATTTCCTAAGTCAATTCCAGTGCATTGGTAATGGCTGCCTGGAACTGTGTTGAGAGGGACTCAGTGCTGTGATGGATTGGTGATGTCTGGCCTGGGCACGGAAGGGGAAAATAAGAATAGTTTACCATTACTGCCTTTGCAATTTCAATAGCCGCCTTTGGGGGCTGGAGCTGCATTTGCCAAATAGGTGTTTTTAAGAGCAGTTCCGTTAAAAAGAGGTTCTGATGACTGGAAAAGTATGGTTAACACTGGGCTTAAAGAAAAAAAAGGGGTAAATCACTTTTCTGCAGGACTTCTCAGGGCCTTTAAGGGACTAACTTAGATCTTGAAATGCCAAGAGGGCACAGGGCTTTTCAAACTTCTTAGACCTCTGAAATCCCTTTTGGGGTAAAGAATGAATGAAATAAGGTTGCAGAATAAGGTCTTATTTCTGCTCATGACTCTGAATGGCTTCCTATCACATTTAGGAGAAACCCAAACTCATGATCAATTGAGTCCTTGCTGACTCTTCAGCTCCCTCCAGCCACTCAAGACTTCCACTCCTCAACAACAAAAGTCTCATCAAAAAATGGGCAGAAGACCTAAACAGACATTTCTGCAAAGAAGACATTTAAGATGGTCCACAGGTATGTAAAAAGATGCTCAGTGTGGCTAATTATTAGAGAAATGTAAATCAAAACTGCAATGAGGTATCACCTCACACTGGTCAGAATGGCCATCATTAAAAAGTCTACAAATAATAAATGCTGGAGAGGGTGTGGAGAAAAGGGAACCCCCCTACACTGTTGAAGGGAATGTAAATTGGTGCAGCCACTATGGAAAACTGTATGGAGGTTCCTTAAAAAACTAAAAATAGAGTTGCCATATGATCCAGCAATCCCATTCCTGGGCATATATCTGGATAAAACTATAATTTGAAAAGATACACCTTTGAGGGTGTATCTTCCGTCACAAAAGATACATCGAAAAGATGCACCCTTATGTTCATAGCAGCACTATTTACAATAGCCAAGACATGGAAACAACCTAAATGTCCATTGCCAGATGAATGGATAAAGAAGATGTGGTACATATATACAATGGAATATTACTCAGCCATAAAAAAGCATGAAACATTGCCACTTGCAGCAACATGGATGCAACTTGAATTATCATACTAAGTGAAGTAAGTCAGAGAAAGACAAATACCATAAGATAGCACTTATATGTGGAATCTAAAAGATGGTACAAATGAACTTATCTACAAAACAGAAACAGACTCACAGACATAGAGAACAGACTTATGGTTACCAAAGGGGAAAGGTCGGGGTGGGGAGGGATAAATTGGGAGTTTGGGATCAGCTGATATATACCACTATATATAAAATAGATAAACAACAAGGTCCTACTGTATAGCACAGGAACTATACTCAATGTCTTGTAATTAACAATAATGAAAAAAAAAAAAAAGACTTCCACTCCTCCAATAGGCCATATTCATTCCTGCTTCTGGACCTTGGCATTGCCTGTGCCCTTGTTCACACTCCCTCCTGATATATATTCAACTCATCACTCCAACACCACCTCTCAGAGACATTCCTAGACACGCCCCCCTCCTGCCCATGGCTACTTTCGATTGCAGATCCTGTTTATTATCTTCTGAGAACATTTCAGGATCTGAAATTACTTATCTGCTGGTTGACTTGACTTCTTTGTTCATTGGAGGGGTGCCCCGGGAGGACAAGAATTATGTTGTACTCCCTGAATGCAGCATCCAGCACAGTACCCAGAACACACGGATGCTTAGGACATAGTTGCTAAGTGAACGGGTGAATGAGTGAATGAATGAATGAATGAACAAACGAATGAATGAAGCCTTGTCTCATTTGGCTCCGTAGACACTGGGTGCTGGTAGGGCAGGTATGGATGGCAGGTACTGGGGATCTTAGATCAGGACCAGCTACGTCATTTGCGGGGCCCGGTGCGAAATAAAAATATGTGAGGTCCCTTGTTCAAAGATTATTAAGAATTTCAAGAGGGTGACAGCAAAGCATTTAACCAAGTGTGGAGCCCTTCTGAGTTGGTGACTCTACAGGTTGCCTGCCCACGAAGCTGGGCTGGATACAAAGATTGGGGGTGGGGGGATGCCTGGGAACTTCTGAGGCTGTGCTAACTGCGAGAACCTGGTGATCCCACCAGGAGAAGGGAAAAGCAATGGATGAGGTCCCTGGAAGAGAAACAGCAAAAACTCCCAGCTCCTGCTTCTCCTGATAAAGGCCCCAAGATGCTGGCCATGGGGTATGGATTTTATGGTGGCGGCGATTACTGAAATGGCCTTGAAGAAGACATTGGCCTGGAGATGGAGGTGCATCTGACCCACGTTTTTGGGGGGATGGGCATCTTTGAAGCTCATCTTCGCCTGCTCCCACGTTTCTGTGAGCTAGAGCGGTCCCCGACTTTCACATGTCCTGAGACCCGGGAAGGCCAAAGTACAGATGGAAGGTTCTTGCGCTGGGAAGTGAAAGAGTGGCGGGGCAGGGGGGGAGGTCCAATGCCTGACGGAGTTCCCCGGGATCCCAAGGCCCACAGTGCTTTGCTTCTCCACCCCTAGCTATGGAGGTCAACTGAGCCAGCCCCACAGGAAGGGCAGATCCCAGAGAAGGGAGGACCACAGACCTCGTAGACAGCCAGGTCGATGCCCGCGTAGGGGATGATGCCCAGCATGTTGGGCAGGTAGCCGCGGTAGAAGGCTCGGGGCCCTTCTCGCTCCAGGATCCGCCACGCACAGTCCAGCAGCCCCTTATACTGGCCCGTCCGCCGAAGGGCCAGCCGTGTCTTCAGTACCTGGGGAGAAGCCGGTTATCCCTGGAAAAGCTGCCTTCGGAATCACTACATCCAGGAATGAAGACACTTAGAAACTGTACCTCCTAGATGGAGATACCCTGAGAATAACTGAATTAAAAGAACCACTTGTGGGACTTCCCTGGTGGTCCAGTAGTTAGGATCCTGCACTTCCCTTGCAAGAGGCATGGGTTCGATCACTGGTTGGGGAATTAAGTTCCTGCATGCTGCTTGGTGTGGCCAAAAAAATAAATAAATTTTAAAAATAAATAAAAGAACCCCTTGTTCTAGAATCTTCTTCTACCCCCAAACGCTATACCTACAAACTGGTTACGCCTATCAGAGCTGCACGTGGCACCCACTGCTGTCTCCCAGTATCTTGTTACCTTCTCCCTTATCAATAGAAACTGCTCTTTTCAGCAAGAACACAGCCTCTAGAAATAAAGACTACATTTCTCAGCTTCCCTAGGCGTGTGGCCATGTGACTGAGTCCTAGCTGATGAAACAGAAGGTGAAGAGGTATGCAAGGCTGTCAGAAAGCGTCCTTAAAGGCAGGGAGGCGTTCCTTCCTTTGTTCCTCCTTCTTGGCTGGAGACTGAAGAACAAGCAGTCATTTTAGTCCATGACGTGGGTGTCACATGCTGAGGTGGTAGAAGAAGACAGAGGGAAGGAACCTGGGTCTCTTAACATTCCGAAGCCACCAGACCACCCCTGAACTGCTCACCTCCGGACTTCATTTATGTGATTTGAGTTTTCCGTCACTCAGAATCCTAAGTGATGCGTGGCGCAATCTGAAACTGGAAGTGATTTCTCCTAGAAATGATTCCCTTGGGAACAAGCATCCTGGAAACCAGTATCCTTAGACGAGTCATATCCATAAAGGGCTGGACCCCACAACTGTTATCTAAACAGCTAAACCATCACTACTGTCTCCAGAAGTCACGCCTCAAACCGTGACACCCAGACCAGCTACACATGAAGGAGCATTGCTCTAATGAGCTACAGTCTGAATCAAGAAGAAGCAAAGTTATAATCCCAAATGCTTATCCCACCTTGGAGTGAAATGGTTATTGCAGGCCCGCCCGCAGCCCTGCAATGGAGCCTCTGCTAGGGCCCCTCCTTCTCACCTCCATGGGGTAAATGACGGTTTGGGCTGTGGCACCAGCCAGGGAGCCAGCCACAAAGCGCTCCTGCACATGCAGTGTCTCCTGCTGCCCCCAGATGGCCCGCTTGATCTGAGAGGGAGACACAAGAGGTGGCGGGACCTCAGGGGTTGGGCCTTCAGGGCACTTGGACCTTCCCTCTGCTGTCCTCCTCCTGGGCGCACCCCGAAGGGGGGCAGATGCCCACTCCTGGGGACCCGCAGACATCCCCCACCCCCAGGCCAATCCTGCAAACCTTCATGTCCGTAGCCCACGCCTCCCCATGCCTGCCCCCACCTGCTCATAGGCCATGAACTTGATTGCCGACTCAGGTGCAATCTTGAGCACGTTAATCCCGTTGCCACGCCACAGGGAGCGCAGGCCCCCCTCTTGGATCATGCTCCGTAGGCCTCCCAGGATGTTCAGCCGGTTGGTCTTGGAGGCGTGGACCTGGGTGGGAAGACCCAGGTGGCTCTGGGGACCCCTCCAGGGGTCCAGGCCTAGGGAAGGGGGTGGGTCTCTCCAGGGCCCCTCACCTGCATGAAGACCTTGAGGCGGTCCAGGGGGGCTGTGCCCGTCCGGGACACGGCACCCGCCATCGCACCTGCCACCAGCTGTTTCCACCACATGCCAGTCAGCTTCTCCTGCTCCGAGAACTCATCCGGGATGGTCAGGCACTCGCCAATGTCCAGGACCTGGGGATGCAGAGGCTGGGGGTGTCATGCCCCGGTGGGGCTGGGGGGATGCAACTCTGCCCTAAACTGGGGCGTCTCCCCCATGAATCTCAGGGTACCCACCAATGAATCCCAGTCCACCAGTGAATCCCACTTGGAGACCCCAGAGATCTCTCTCAGATCCCTACCAGATCCAGCCCTGAAGTCTCCACAAAAGATAACAACGTCCTTCCTGGGGATGGCCACCAAATCCCATCAAAGCACCCTATTCAAGTCTCTACCTCACAGCGGACTTCCCTGGCGGTCCAGGGGTTAGGACTCCGCGCTTCCACTGCAGGGGGCACGGGTTCGATCCCTGGTCGGGGAACTAAGATCCCACATGCCGCGTGGTGTGGCCAAAAATAAATAAATAAAAGAGAATATATAAGAATATATAGGGCTTCCCTGGTGGCGCAGTAGTTGAGAGTCCGCCTGCCGATGCAGGGGACGCGGGTTCGTG